>NC_081773.1:1505596-1805596 GCF_963082965.1 Carassius carassius
CAAGTATGTGTGACTTAAAATATAAAGGTTGGGTAGGGTTTGTTTGTTTGTTTTTTACACCAACATTTCAGTCTTAGTCTTTTAATAATCTCAATTATTTTGTCAAATGTATTTAATAAACTTTATTATTATTATTATTATTATTATTATTATTAATAATATTATTGATATTATTATTAGTATTATTATTATTCTTTAGTAAAATGCCAGAGTATCAAAGTTCCATTTTCTTAATTTGTAATTAATGACACTAATAAGTAATTCATTTCAAAAGATAAGGATTGTTGTCTTCCTGTCCTTTTGGCCTGGAATTCTGTGTCCTTTTTTTACTGTAAGTGTGTAACATTCTTCTCTCTCAGCCCAAACCACAGGATTCCCGCAGCTCAGACGAGTCCGATTACGAGGATGAACTAGACCCCAAAACTAGTATGGAGGTAGAGATACTGATCTCAATGCATGCTGCCCTATAAGATTTATATTTTATTATTTTTTTTTATATTTTTGTAATTGTTATTTTGTAATAAACTGAATTTATTAGTAAATAGATACTATTTTTAAAGCTCTTATCTAAAGAAATATCTAAACCTCTTTTTATATGGGTATGGTTTTTATTTGGCCTAGTTGTTGTTGGTAAGTTTTTATTTTAACTAATTGTGTGGAGTGACTGGCATTTTCACACCAAGGACAATATCTATAACGTTTTCATAATCATTCTTATTTTATAAAACAAGGGATTTCACACCACAGCTAAAATAAAATCACTTTCATTCACACATCAGAATAAAAGAAATAACCATATCACACACTCATAATAAGCAAGGCAAGTTTATTTACAGTATATAGCACATTTCATACACAATGATAATTCAAATATAAACCTAACAGAGCACTCAGATCATTAGAATCGAGTCAGTTAGAAATACCAAGTGTTCACTCAAAACAAGTTGGAGTCAGCATATCTGCTATGTACTTAGCTCCTAGGCCATTGAGTGATTTATAAACGATTAAAAGTACTTTAAAATCAATCCTAAATGTAACTGGAAGCCAGTGTAAGGACCTGAGGACTGGTGTGATATGCTCAGATTTTCTGGTTCTAGTCAGAATCCTGTCAGCAGCGTTCTGGATGAGCTGCAGCTGTCTAATGGTCTTTTTGGGATGGCTGGTGAGGAGCCCATTACAATAGTCCACCCTGCTGGGGATAAAGGCATGAACAAGTTTCTCCAAGTCTTGACTGGAAACAAAACATCTAATGTTTGCGATGTTTTTTTAGATGATAGTATGCTGAATTAGTTACTGCTTTGACATGACTACTGAAACTAAGGTCTGTCTCCAGAATCACACAAAGATTCCTGACTTGATTTTCAGTTGTTTGACCCCTAGAGTCAAAGTATGCATTCACCTTGAAAACTTCATCTTTGTTTCCAAATGCAATGACTTCAGTTTTTTTTCCTTCTTAACTGAAGAAAGTTCTGGCACATTCAACTGTTAATGTCATCAGTGCATTGGCAGAGTCAATGGGGCTGTAGTCATTTGTAGATAAGGCTAGGTAAACCTTAGTATCATCAGCATAGCTGTGATAGGCAATTTGGTTCTTTCTCATTATTTGACGTAGTGGAAACATATACAGGCTAAACACGAGCGGTGCAAGAATTTAACCTTGTGGGACTCCGCATGTCATGGACGTCCACTTAGACTTATGCTCTCCTAGACTCACATAATAGCCTCTCCCTTTTAAGTATGACCTGAACCATTTGATTACCATCCCAGAAAGCCTGACCCAGTTTTCCAGTCTCCAGTCTGTACTATTTCTTCCAAATTGTTGCCATCAATTTCTTCAAACGCAGACATAGTAGTATCTTCTTTTTGATATTGCAGTCTGAACTCTGCATAACTTGAGGATGTACTAATTGCCTTTCTGATATTATTGATCTTCTTAGAAAAGAAGAAAGCAAACTCATTGCATTTGCTGTCAGATAGCATTTCACTGGGAGTCTGACTTGGGGGGGGGGTCTCTCTTCAGTAGCAAAAAGAGTGTGAGTCTTGTTTAAGTTACTGTTTATAAGGTTTGAGAAGAAAGTTTGTCTAGCTGTTGCAAGTTCCACATTGACAGCATGAAGATGCTGTCTTTATAGATGCTATAGTGAATTTCAAGTTTCGTCTTCTACCACATCCGCTCAGCTTTTCTGCATTGTCTTTTCATAGTCTGAACTGCTGTTGATTTTCTCCAAGCTGATTTATGTCTGCCAGTCTTCTTGCTGACTTTCACAGGAGCTATGTCATCAATAACATTTTTAACTTTTTAGTTTAAGGAATCAAGGAGAAGAGCAGCAGAATCTGCAGAAATGCTTTGTGTTAGAGATATAGCCTCCATAAATAGCACACTAGAGTTTTCGTTAATGCATCTCCTTCTAGCAGAGACAGATATATCAATATATCAAAAAAAAATACAGAAGTGATCAGATGCTACGTCCTTAATGACAATGGAAAAAATGTTTAGACCTCTACTGATGAGTAAATCTAGAGTGTGTCAATATTTGTGTGTTGATCCATACACATGCTGAATCAGATCAAAAGTGTTTAAAATCGTTATAATTTCTTTTGTAGTTTTGTTTTCTGCATTATCTATGTGAATATTAAGATTCCCTGCAATAGAAAAACAGTAAAACTCTGATGAAATCTTTGATAACATTTCTGTGAACTCTAGTATCTTAATAACAGGTGTCATCTGCCAATGTATTTATTGTTTAAGTTATCTGTATATTGTTCTTGGTGTGAATGGGCCTTAACCCGAGTGTAAAGCTTTTGGCAATATTCAGAAAGAAATACTGAATTAAAATAAAATCTTAAATCTTACTGCATAATGGACAGTATATCCAGCACAGAAAAATGTAGGATTTACTTAAATTAGGATGAAATCTTTTTTTTTTTTTTTTTTTGGTTCCTCTAGAGCAGAAAGACCAGATGAGGCCTCTGTCAGAAAAAAAAAAACGACTGGCTCTTATAACCCAAAGAGGGACAGCCACCATATTACATGCTGTCAATCAAATAATATATATATATATATATATATATATAGATTGTGGTTGATATTTTTAATAGTTAATAATTTTTAATCCAAGGTCATTCAGAGCACACTGTATTTCTGGAAATTCTGGGTGTATTTGGTCTCAATTCAGGATTTGACATACTACACAATAATAGCACACTGCAGAAATGAGTGTTTGTAGTATGTTAGTATGCTATTTTGAACATACACAATGGCTAAAATCGAAATAGCATAGTAATGTTCAACATTTACAATTCCCCCAGATCTTGAAATTGAAAAAATTTGTATGAGTTGTATGTCATTTTAAATACAGCCAGTGTCTATCATGTCATGTAAAGGTTCTGCCCTCTGTTGGCTCATGCTGACATGGCACAACATAAAACTTCCTCCTTTTTTGGTAGAGTCATATACATTCAGTATATGACTCTCTGATATTCTAGAATGCTTAAAGCATGCACCTTTAACACTCATCTGTCTGTTTTGCAGTTACTGAACCCTAATTTCATCCAAGAGGGTGAGTTTATTAATGCACAGATGCTGTGATGTAGTTTATCTGTATGTTCTGCTAGTATATATTGTGATCATACATTTGTCACCTGTAGTTTGTTTTAGAAATGGAATTAAAGATTTTCTTGAATGAAGCAAGATGAAAGAGAAGATTCATCAGAGTGACATTGTGCTGTATATTGATGCACAGTGGCTCCGGAGTTCCTGACGCCTCTAGCGGACGTGACGTGTGCTCTGGGGGAGACGGTGGTCCTGTGCTGTAAAGTCTGTGCTCGACCCAAGCCAACAATCACCCTGAAAGGACCCGATCAAAGTCTGCTGGTCAACAATAACAGATTCACGATCAATATCAGGTATAAATCCACAATCAGTCCCAATGTAAATCTGTCACTGGGCCAGTACCTTTTCAGAAGGGACACCTTTGTACTTATTTACCTCTAAAGGGGGCATATTAGTACCTAAAAGGCACATTTGTACCTGTGTATATGTTAGTCCTAATGCTGACAAACAATTAATTGCGATTAATCACATCCAAAATATGTTTTTATTTTTTACATTATATATGTATATTTATTGTGTATATATAAATACACACATACAAGTATATATTTTGAAAATATTTAAGTTTATATATATATATATATATATATATATATATATATATATAAACATAACATATTTTTCTTAAATATATACATTCATATTTGTATTTATATATACATAATAAATATACACAGTACACATGCATATGTTATGTAAACAAAAACATTTATTTTGGATGTGATTAATCGCAATTAATCGTTTGACGGCACTATATATTTAATATATAAAGCATTTTTTTCTGAAATATATACATGCATGTGTGAGTATTATATTTATTCGCACATATATTATGTAAACAAAAACTTGTATCATGATATTGTTCATGTTCATGATATTTCTGAAAGTAGCTTTCTAAAGTAACGCTCTCTCTGTGTGCTGTGCCTGCTCAACCTCAGGGAATCAGGTGATATAGTGCTGAAGATCTGTAATCTGATGCCTCAGGATACTGGCATCTACACATGTGTAGCTGTGAATGATCACGGCACTGCCTCCTCATCTGCATCTATTAAAGTACAAGGTAAAAAGAAACAAAAGGGAAAAAAGATGGGGAGTTTACAGTTCATCTTTCCACATGTTTGAATGTCCTCACGTTCTGTGGTTCAGGTATCCCAGCTGCCCCTGCTCGGCCTGTGGCACAGGAAGCCAGCAGCACAGCAGTGATTGTCCACTGGCTTCCTCCAGCCAGCTCAGGAAACTCTGCCATCTCCAGCTACACTGTGGAATACAGGCAGGAAGGTAAACAATTACACAGCTGTAAAGTCCCAGCAGACTCAACATAGCCGAACATCCACTGGGAGAAGTGAGAACTACTGTCTGCTTTATGTTCTACTGAGAGAAACTTAAAGTGGTCATGTAATTGCTCTTTTGATGTACAGTGTACATATTAGTAATTTAGTGTCACATCACGTTAGTCTTCAATGTCGCATGATCCTCCAGAAAAAAAAAACTGTCATATTAAAGTTTTATATGTTTGTAAGTTTTGTGTGTATGTATTTGTGTGCAGACTCTCTGGTGTGGCAGAAGTCGGTGGTATCCACTGCAGACATGTGTGTGAAGATTGAGAATCTGATTCCTGGTGGCCATTATCAGTTCAGAGTCAGTGCCAGTAACCCCTGGGGCATCAGCCCACCTAGTGAACCCTCAAACATGGTGACATTACCCAGCACAGGTCAATACACTCAAAACAAACATAAGTACCTTTCCAAATTGTACCGTCTTCCTGTCTATTGTAGGTAGCTGTATCATAACTGAAATGGATTATCTTGAAAGGCTCTTGAAAGTGTATTAGTTTGGAAAGTACATGATATTCTAGAGTAGTTTATCTATTAAAACAAATTGTTGCTGTTTATTCAGTGCTGCGCATACAATATGTATATAAAGAGTGTATTCAGAAAAACTGGATAACCCAACTGCAGTTTGATTGAGATTAACTGGAATGCACATTGAAAAAACTTGATTTTGTTAAAAACTGAGTTCTCTTTCAAACATTTGTTTGGTACCTTACTATGGGAATCGCCTCGGGCGTGACCAATCCTGGAAGCACCAATTACACAACGTCTGTTGGTTGACAGACCAATCACGACAGTGATGAAGGAGTCCCGCCTCCCCAATATATACCATTGCATAACGGTCCCAACCTCATTCTTGTTATCTTCCCTATGAAGATCTTTTGGAAGCTATCCTCAGCAGATCCTCGATGAGTTGCCAATAAACTGTTCACGGACGAGCCGACTTTTAGGTGCGTCACTGAACGTGGCTGCTTTTTGGATGGGGAAATACTCTCTGTTAACGTGTATATTTTTTTCTGCTGTTTTTTATTAAGCAGTGGGGACCAGCGCGTCAAGGCGGGTTCTCATTTGTTTTATTGAGCGGTTACAGCCTTTTCTCTTAATTATTCGCTCGCTTTAAGTGGTGTACGGATCCATTTACAGGAATAATTTGCGGAAGACCCATTATCGAGAGGCACGTTGTGGTGATCTCGTTAATCTCTTGGTTCGCATCTCTGTTATGGCGACTATGAGCCCATCCAGCAGCACAGCGAAAGGGAAAGATCCCTCTCTTCTAAAGACTCTTACCCTCTGTGCATAGCGTGTTTGTGAGTTAGACATGCACAGGCTGCACTCACTAATCCCGAGTGCTGCCAACACTGCTCTTAGTTCCCGTTAAGGGTTTTTGGAGTGCAGAGTCACGGCCACGAATAAAGGGGACCCAAGTTTTTATGTGCCTGCCGCGGAAATGAACGAGGTTGCTCCGCAGGCTCAGTACAGCTGGGGAGAGTTAATGGACGAGATATCTCCGGAACTTCCTACCCTCTTTGAATCACACCCTTTGGCAGGGGACAAAGAGGAGGATGAAGATGATGAGACGATTGCCCATATCTTAGAGGAGGATTTAGAGGATGATGAAGAGAACGCTATCCTCCCTCCTAATATTTCTTCCAGGCCTGGCAGTGCGATCGGTGAGTACCCCTTCCCCATGCCAGCGGAACTGGACCTTATTGAAATGTGTACAAGAGCGGCTGCTAAACTCTCTATCAACTGGCCATCTCAGCAAGACGGCCAGGGTACAGAGAGGGATTTATATAATGGGAAGAGGCTGCCATTGCATGCTTCCCCAGTCAAGCAGCTGCTACCAGCCATCCCAGCATGTGTCACAGAGATGAGGTGCTACTGGGACAAACCCTTCTCACATAGGGTTCCTGTTAAAGGTTTTTCTCGGCTGGACGTTCATAATATGGACGTGTTGGGGATGTCCAACCCACCTCCAGTCGAATTTTCAGTGACAAGTCACCTCCAGCCCAATCGACAGGCAGCCCTATCCTCCTTCTCACCTTTTCTGCCAGGAAGGACAGAGAGGTTGTCTGCTTCTCTTTTTCAAAAAAATTACCGCTCCTGTCCTGGCTGCCAGAGTCCTAAATGCCACCTCACTGCTCACAGCATACCAAACTGAGCTCATGGAGGAGATGGGGAGGCAGATTGATGCTGGGTCACCCGATTCAGCTTTGTGGGAAGAGATCTGCGTCAATGCTACCCCAACCCCAACCTCCTTCCAGGGGGGGTCAGTCAGGGTACAGAAACCCTAGCACCCCCCCACCCCCCCACCCCCCCACCCCACCTCAGCAGATAATGAAGAGGGAGGTTCACCCAAAACAGCCCCAGCCTAGAGGCAAGGCTTCATTTGCGCCAGCAGCGGCTAAGCATCGCCCAACTAACCCTCTGGTAGGGAAAAAAGGAACAAGCGACCTAACCTGTGGTCTGGCTTTGGGTCAAAAGAGGGGCTACAGCACTCGCGGAATCTCTGTAGCACCCCTCTGCACAACGCAGGAGTCTTGTTCCTCCCTCTGCCAAAGAAGCAGAGATTCTTTGATTTAAGAAAAATGTTCTAAGGGCGAAAGTTCTCTTGTTGGATTGTTGGCACCTGTTCATCCAGTGTCCCACATGTTGTTTCTCCCCTCTCCATCCTCGGGGTTATGCAAGAGAGAGGACGAAAGTTTACACAAGTGTTTCCATTTGAAATAAATAAAAATGTTTCCTGTGCATCCAGGCAGTGGGCAAAGGGCACAGACTTGTGTGAAAATAAAAACAAAAATACACAAAAATACATAAAAATCAGAGGTGCAACCCCTAGCTGCACCGCTGGATGGCACCGCCACGCCTTCAGTGAGCAGATAGTTGGCGCGCATGCGCAGTACACCCATGGTTATTATCCACGATAGAATGGGGTTATCGTCTGCAGTTTGCTGTAGAACCTTCACTTTTTAACAGTGTGTTAATGTCAACAGCAGAAGGGGAGTCAGCTCAGATTTTAGAGGAGGAAATAACCTTTCTATTGAGCAAAAGAGTAATTTGGGTGGTGCCGCTGGAGGACAGCCAGCACGGTTTTTACTCCCGGTACTTTTTCATTCCCAAAAGAGGTGGGGATCTCCTTCCCATCTTGGACTTACGGAACCTCAACAAACACCTCAGAAAATACAAGTTCAAAATGCTCACAGTAAAAACATTATACAATGTTATTCGTCCCAGAGACTGGTTTTCACCAGTAGATCTGAAGGATGCTGACTTTCACAGAAGAGATATATACGAATCGGCTTGTGTCTCATTTAAAAGGCTTAGGCTTCAAAATAAACAACACGAAAAGCTGCTTAGTGCCCAAGCAGGAAATAATTTACCCGGGTCTCAGGCTGAACTCAGAGCTGTGCCAGGCATTCTTTCAATTAGTGGTCATTTCTCCCTTTTCCAGAAAGGGAACAAAGTCCCATTCAGACTATGTTTACATCTTCTAGGCCTGATGGTCTCGGCAGTGTCGGTCATCCCATTGGGACTGTTACGGATGAGAGAGTTTCAGCGCTGGGTAGCGGCACAGTGATTGCCTCAACCGCAAAGTGATAAGTGTCATCACATTGCTTGCTCGCTCTCCGCTGCTGGAGGCATCGCGTTTTTCTGGAATTGGGGACTCCGCTGGAAGCTATTTCTCTGAGAAAGGTGGTAACGACGGATGCATCGCTCACAGACTGGGGTGCAGTGTGCGAGGGCAGAATAGTGAAAGGAAAATGGCCCATCTCGCTACAGAACGCACATATAAACTTCCTGGAATTGTTAAAAGTGTTTCTATTATTGAAAAATTTCATGCAGTTCCTACAGAATCACCAGATTTTGGTCAGATCGGACAACACAACAGCAGTGGCATATATAAATCGCCAAGAGGGAACACGTTCTCCCCAGCTTCACAGTCTAGCATGCCGACCCATTGTGTGGGGCTTGAAGCATTTTCATTCATTACGAGCGACTCATGTCCCAGGAATAATGAATGTGGGGGCAGATCTCCTGTCTAGGGGGAATGCTCGGTATAGAGAATGGACTCTCCACCATCAGGTAGTGAACCAGTTGTGGGAGAGGTTCGGCCGAGCTGCTGTAGATCTATTCAACTCGCCCAACAATACCCATTGCCCCCTATTCTTTTATCTGGCAATTCAAAATGCGAGAGCGGCTTCGTAGTGCTCTGTATATGATAGGAAATGGAATGTATTTGAATTGTGATGCACGCAAAGGCAAACTGTACCTTTTCAATGTTCAGTGGCAGAGGTGTTGTGTTTTCTGAAAGAACTTTTAAATAAGGGGAGAGCCTTCTCTACCATTAAGGTTTATCTTGCTGCAATTTCTACTTGCCATGTGGGGATTGAAAGGAATACTATAGGCCAACACCCGCTTGTGTGCATGTTTATGAGGGGTGTGCTGCGTCTGAACAGGATTTCAAAGCCACTGATTCCGCCGTGGGATCTGTCCGTGGTCCTTAACACACTCTCTCAGTCGCCTTTTGAGCTAATAGATAATATCGATTTGAAGCTCATTTCACTAAAGGTTGCTTTGTTATTAGCTCTGACAACCGCGAAACGAGTTGGTGAACTTCATGCTTTGTCGGTTCATAACCCTTGTATGGTATTTGCTCAAGTCAACTTTCACCTGCAGACAGTTGGATTTACTGGCTTTTCATAGCCCCCTTTTTCCTCATCGAAAGACAAGCGGCTTCATTTTTTTGTGCCCTGTCCATGTGTTGTGTCACTACATGGACAGGATGAAGGGATTAAGAAGAGTAATCAGTTATTTGTTTCATGGGCTGATTCTCATAAGGCTAAACCTATTTCTCGTAAACGCCTGTCCCACTGACTGGTGGAAGGTATTATATTTTGTTATAATAGCATGGGTGTAAGTCCTCCAGAGGGGCTGAAGGCTCAGAGTGCCCGCGGGTTAGCCACCTTGTGGGCGTTGTTTAAGGGCGTATCAATTCAGGACATCTGTGCGGTGGTGAGTTGGGCTTCGCCACACTTTTGTCAGGTTTATAGGTTGGATGTTACAGAGCCTTCATTGGCTTATTCCATCCTTGTAAAAAAAAAAAAATAAATAAAAAAAACACTTGTTCAGATGTTGTTTTTATTTCACATGTCTCCATTCTATTCTGTGAATAATACATGGATGCCTGGTGTTATTGTTTTCACACATTACTGAGTTGGTTGGCATGCCTGTTTTGGACAGCATATCTGCACTACGGGAGTTGTCTATATCCCATAGTGAGATACCGAACGAATGTTTGAAAGAGAACTTTAGGTTACTCACGTAACCCCGGTTCTCTAATAACATGAGTGAGGTATCTCACCACACTTCCCTCCTTGCAATAGCACGGGAAAGAGATATGCTGAGAATGAGGTGGGGACCATTATACAGTGGTATATATTGGGAAGGCGGGACTGATTGGTCTGTCAACCAACAGACGTGGTGTAATTGGTGGTTCCAGGATTGATCATGCCTGAGACGATTCCCATATTGAGATACCACACTCGTTATCAGAGAACTGGGGTTACGTGAGTAACCTTAAGTTATCTGTTTTTGTAAATAAACTCTTTATTTATCTTTTTTTTCTTCTCTTTTATGAAGCCTCATCATACGACGGCACTGGAATCCAGTGGAAAGACAACTTTGAATCTGCATTCACAGAATTATGTGAAATTGGACGGTATAGTCTTTTTATGTTAATTTTTTTTTCCAAAAAGGCAGTCCATCATATTTTATCCTGTCAGTAACAAACTCCGCTGACTCATGTTTTCTGTTTTAGGGGTCGTTTCTCAGTGGTGAGGAAGTGTCTCAGTAAAGCCAGTAAGAAGGAGGTTGCTGTGAAGTTTGTCAATAAGAAGATGCAGAAGAAAGAGCAGGTGGGCCATGAGGCCAATATCCTGCATCACGTCCAGCATCCGCAGCTGGTGGCACTGATTGATACCTATGAGTCTCCCATGGCCTACATGCTGGTTCTTGAGCTGTGAGTAAATCCATTTAAAAAGCAAAGACACTTCCATTGACCACCCATTTCTCAATTACACAATTATGGGACTAGATGGGGGAAGGATCATACAAATCATGCTTTCTGCAATAATCTCAAAGCCAACAGGAAAAAAGCCTATTGACATTTTTGCTAAAGTAACCAGGACGATGCGCGCTCCCAGAATGACCTACAAAATGATGCTATCCCTGCAGAATTGTATAGATGGCAGTAGAGCTCCAAGATTCAACATATTCTTAATCTATTTAATAAATATTCAGTAAAATAAAATTCCCAATGAGATTTTAGTCTGTTTTTTAGTATGAAATGGGATGAACATTTTTGTGGAACACCAATCTCTTTTTCCGCAAACAAACAAACTCAAGCGGAATTTAATTTTAAGAATGACCTGCAATGATATGATCATATTTATGTGTGTTCAGGGTTGAGGATGGGCGTCTGCTGGACTATCTGGTGGCTCACGATGAGTTGATGGAGGAGAAGGTGGCATTCTTCATTAAAGACACTCTGGAAGCTCTGCAGCACCTGCACACATGCAGAGTAGCTCACCTGGACCTCAAGGTAAAACATCATACCACCACATCAGCATGTGTGAAATAAATAAAAAAAATAAAATAACAGCTTATTTCGTAAAAAAATTAATCATTTAGCAGATGCTTGTCCAAATCAACCCACTCATAAAACCTTAGCAGCTGCATAGCAATGCTCTAGCAGCAAACATTATGTGTAGCAACCATGCGGCAGTGTTCTAAAACCCTACTGTAAATAAAACCTAATAACCTTAGTGCAATACCCCAGCATACCAAGGTCCTAGCAACATCTTAGAAACTTAGAACACCCCTGCAGGCTAAATACCTAAATAAAACCAAAGACTGTATACACCAAGATGTGTGCAAGATGCAAGTTTCCAAGATATGTAAAAGAGGCCAGCTGGAAAGAGCTGTGCATGGGGAGTAGAATCGTAGGGGTTACACTGGTGCCGTGACCCGGATGGGAGTGATATTTAGGGGGGTGAGTGTTACGGAGGCCAGCTGGTAAGAGCTGTGAATGGGAAGCAGAACCGTAGGGTTACAGTAGTGCTGTCACCTAACCCTAACCCTAATGTAAGTAAACTTCACTCTCCTGGTTTCAAGAGGCACGCTAGCAAATGACTCTAGGTCTTTAGCCACCTTGTTAGCCCACCCCCCCATGCCAGAAACACAGGTTCGAATCCCACTGGGAGAGACTGCAAGACACAATTTGACGGCTCTAATATAGGTATCCTGAGACTGGTGCTTGGCACTGCACGTGCATTGGCTGGACCAACCTAAAAAATGTGTTTTTAAAATGTTATTTGAGTGTAAGAAATAGCAGTTAAACGACAGTTAATATCAGATTTCATTACTGATTTGAAATATGCTATTGAAATTTAGGCATTTATGAGATTTCTGTATTTCTCCATTCAAGTAGATCGGAGTTGATAAAAAGGACTTTGATAAAAACCACACAGCAATGTGCTAAAAGCATTCAGAACACTTTAATAACCACATAGCCTGCAACACCCTGGCAAACATCCACAATACTAGCATTTTAACTTTTATACAAACATGCACACACTACACTATTATGAAATAATTTATTGGCATCAGTGGTTCCACAAAGAACATTTTTCATCCATGGAATCTTTCCATTCCACAAAAGGTTCTTTATAGTAGAAAAAGGTTCTTTAGATTATTAAAATGTTTTTCAAACTCAGAAAAAAATTTGTTCTTTTAAGAAATGTTACATGAAAGGTTTTTTAGAAGAAACAAAACTGGTTCTTCTATGGCAAGAGTGTTAAGTTGGTGAGCCTTAAAGAAGAGTTTTGAAACCTTGTGCAGAGTCTTGAGTTTTCAACTCTTTCTCATTCTTCAGCCTGAAAATCTGTTGGTGGACCTCCATGTGCCGGTGCCCTGCGTGAAGCTCTCAGATCTGGGCGATGCTGTACAGGTTTCGAGTCACCGCTATGTGCATCTCCTCCTGGGGAACCCTGAGTTTGCCGCTCCAGAGCTCATCCAGGGCACCCCGGTGTCCCTGTCCACAGATGTGTGGAGTGTAGGGGTGTTGGCCTACGTCATGCTCAGTGGAGTCTCCCCATTCCTGGACGAGAGTCTGGAGGAGACCTGCGTCAACATCTGCAGGCTGGACTTCTGCTTTCCTGAGGAGTATTTCAGTGACATTAGCCAGGCCGCTAAAGACTTCATTGTGTCCATGTTTCACCAGGACCCCAGGAAGAGGCCGAGCTCAGCCACATGTCTGCAACACCCATGGGTCAGCGCTCATAGTGGAGATTACTCCAAAACACCACTGGACACAGTCAGACTCGCTGCGTTTATAGACCGACGCAAACAGCTTCATGATGTCAGACCTGTGACAAACGTTAAAGGACTGGTCAGCAGCAGTATGGGACACACGTTATGAGAGGAGAACGTGGGCTGGAGGAAAGAGATTCTAGCATGTTACATGCTTTGTCAACAATAGATATCATTTACATTATATATCATATCATTAGGAATGTGCACTTACTGTACACAGTGTTTCTAGTACCATTTATTGGCCTGCTCCATTATGACTTGTGGCCCGGGGGGTTGATAGATTCAGAAAATACAAGTAAACTGGAATTGTGGGAATTGCAGTAGTTGCAGAGCTAGGAGTAGTAACATCACTGAATGTCATATTAAAGATTAGGGTGGTGTGTTTTAGTGCTTTCAGAGTCCTAAACAGACCAGTAGTTGGGTGTTGTTGTACATTCAGTTCTATTGCGAGGTTTTAAAGGAAAAGTTTAACCAAAAATGAGAATTCTGTCATCACTTACTCGTGCTGTTCCAGATTCATAAGATGTGCTAAAACAAATCAAGTTTGAATCATTTCCATTCAATGAAAGTAAACCAAAAAAAGCTCTCAAATTTAATTTGTTCACATATATTCAAATATGGCACATCAGGTTTGAGTTCTATGATGCTGAAAGGCTTTGGTTGTCTCATTTATCATAACCAACTGCAACATGCCAGTTTGAATATGCCTATGTGCAAATGTTATTTTAGAGGTCCAATGGGAAGAGAGCAGTCAATTCCTCAATTTTATGAGCCTTTTAGCTCATATTTGGAGCTGAGTATACATCATTACTCATTTAATTTCAAATTCAAACATGGGTTTTGAGCGACATGAGTAAATGAATGATGACTCAATGAAATACAATGTGGTTGACGATTGGATGTGAAAAGAAATGTTGCGATCCTACATCTGGCAGCAGATATATTTTTCACAGGATCATTAAGATAATTTAAAGAATGTAGAATATTTGACAGGTAGGAATTATTGTACAAATACCTGCATGTAGAAATAACTGATCGTCCACCACTTAACCTGTAATGTATTCAGTTTTAATAGTATGGGGTCATGAGTATCATCATTGTCATTAGGCATAATGAGGAATTTGAATGTTTTACAATAGAAAAATATAAATTGAATAGAATGTTGTTGTCTTGAAATGACAGACTAAAGTTATTACAGTTCATCGCCTATTTTAAAAGTCTGCAGTCAAGATTTTTAAACCTGTTCTCAGAGATTCTTTTGCTCACAAAAAATATTGTGAATTATCATTGTTCAATATAACTGTTCATTTTTCATTTTTATATATTTTAAATTATACTTTTTACAAGTCATTTCTCCCTTCCTTAATGTCACATGATCTTTCAAGAATCAAGATCTCAAGAAACCGTTCTTCTTGCTAGCAATGATGTTGAAAACTTGTTGTACTTTTATTTTCAAGACCCATTAATAGACTTTTCTATCACTTTGATTAATTAAATGCATCCTCAATTAATAAAAGGATTAATTAGTTTAAAACTCTTACTCAAACAACTTTTTAAATCTGAATTTAATAATTTATAAAATACCCACACGATGACCAGGAAAAAGCCCCAAAAGCCTTAAACACAATTTCTTGTTTAATTTATTATTTTTATACACATTGATGTATTGTAGAAATGTCCAGATATGCCATGTGTAATGTGTTCATGTGTGACTGTATAATTGTTCTGTATGTTGAATGTGCCGTCGGAGGTGTAATATGTTAAACTGACACTGCAGCCATGTTTCAGCTTTGACAGGCCAGGCGCACATAGTTCAAAAAGGAAGCCTAATAGACCGGTTTAGTGAATACAGTGAATTATTACACATAATGACAGTACAGCATGACACACCTGTGAATACTGCATTGGGACAATCGTTACATCTCATGTTTAACCTCATCAGCTCCTGCTGTATAAAGCTTCTGCTCTGCATTAATAACACCTCCATAATATTTGGCCCTAGTTTCATTTCACCACATCTAAAACAACCAACATCAAAATATCCCAAACGTGATTCAGTTTCTATTTTAACAGTAGTTGTCACCCAAACTAGATCCATTGAAAAACATCTCAGGAGATCGCTGAAAAATAAAGCCAGATCTGCTCTTTAGGTCTTTACTTCACGCATATACCCCTGCAATAGGATTGTATAGAAGCCTGTGTGTAAAATGTGCAAACAAAACAGAAATATTGTTTTTCTTGATTCATATGGGCTGTTTGTTTGTAACTGAATGTTTAATAAACTGTGCTTTGTTTTTAGAAAAGGTTTTCTTGATGTTGTTTATCTAGAGATGGTTTTATAAATGCTAGCGAGCATTCTTATCTTAGTATACTATTTTAATATATTATAAATGTTAATATTACATCCTCGTTCCACAAAATGAAAGTACAAAAGCATATTTACATTGATCTTTGAGGTACATAACCCAATTCAATTCTAATTATTGTAATTAGATAAGAGTCCTTGAGTGAAAGTCAAACTAGACAGAATGGTCAGGTGTGGCATAATTGAAGAAATTATGGAAGCAACGTGATGCCAGTTCTGAGAAAAAAAAAATAATATACATACATATATATATATATATATATACATATGTAGCATACATTGACAACATAAACGGCTATCATAAAACACAGGAGGTTTGTAAACAATGCTTAAAGATGGTCCTGAAGATGGTCCACTCTAATGCTGGACTGAAGCATAATGATGAAACATGTCTGCTAAGACAAACACATATTCAGTTTCTGGGGCATGGCATTTATGCCAGAGGTTGAAGCTATAATGAATATTCAGTCTCTACAAAATGTAACAGAAGTAAAGAAGTGATGATGGTTATAGATCATTATCTAGGAAGAATTCTACCTGGTTTGGCTAAGACAACCCAGAAGCTCATGATTTCCTAAAAAGGGGTGCAAAACTCCACAGCCCTCACAAATTTATTTTCAACCCTGGTACAGTCTGGAAAGGTTCCTCTTCCAACATCTAGATGGGTGATTGTGACCCATAGCTTACTGTTCATGTCACTTAAACAAGATACACTCAGATTGAAAAGGTACGTCTCAGCATAGTTTGAGAGTGTGCAAGGTTCTCCAAATACCTTTGTCATTTATATAAACCACAAGCTGTTGATTCCACTCAGCACTGGTTTCACATAGTACAATTTTCCCTTATTGGTGTTGAACAGACTCCAGACTCAAGCTGCTCTCTGCCTACCACCCACTTGGACACCCTAATAATAACCTCCATTGCCATGGTAAATGCAAGTAGGCAGATAGTGCCTTCTGCCATTATGCCCATCTCAAGATGTTACCATGGGGTGATAAAATGTGGCCATAGTAGTGGCAAAGAAGCTCCATTCAAGGGATGGTAAAAGTCTTTAAAGGGGCCACTCTATATTTTCCCATGTTAAAGGCTTTTGTTCTTGAGAGTGTATATTGCATAATAGTAAACACGTCACATTTCCATAGCATCCTCGCTCACATCTAAAAAATGGTGCAATTGTGTAGTGGTAATATCTCCAGCAAAGCTATAAAGACTGCTGACGTTTGGAAATGACCAGAGCAGGGGTGTGTAGGATTGGCAAGCTGAAGCTCATTCTCTGTGAGGAGAAGTCCAACGTTGATTGCTATGGACAGTAACATTATAAGACATCCCCAGGGTCAGATGAGGATGATCGACCCAAAGGACAGACCACTATTATCACAAACCATGATGGATAATCAACTATGGAACAGCCAAGTACTGTATTTTGGGTCTGTGAATGTGGCAAGATGTAAAAAAAATAAAAAAATAATGAGAGGGTTTAAAGATACTCCAGACAAGCTGAACCATTCACAAATCTACAAGTAATGCGCAAATGTGCAAGGCAACCTGGTGAGATGGAATAGAGGCCAAGGCATGAGTCAAACCAGTCTTCAGAAACTCAAGGCAAATGACGGATCTTTTGAAATCAGTTTATTTCAGCACTTAATATTCCCTGATCTATAAATTGCATGATCCATGAATATTAAAAATATATTTTACAATAACCACAAATATTAATATTAATTTTTTCCCCTAGGTTTTTTGTTACTATATCAAGTGTTTTTTGTTTGTTTGTTTGTTTTTTATAAAGTGAAGAAAGTAAAAAATAAACATAATGATTTGTGGAAATCATCAAAAACAATATATTAATGAATACCTGAAATAAAAAATGATAAAATGTAGCCCATTTCTTTCCAAGATTCAGCAAATAATCACTCAGGAATCATTGAAATAATCTAGATAATTAATACAGGTCAAACAAAATGATTTGTAGAAGTCAAAAACAACATATTTAAAGATCTGGAATAATAAATGATAGAGAACAAAAATTCAGAGATTTAGCAAAGAATAACTCACCCATAACTGAAATAACATGAAAATGAATTTGGGCCATATACAATATAGCATTTGGGTGGTCAAACATAAATAACAAAATATTTTTAGAGACAAGTTCTTTAAGCATTTTATTTAGTCTGTTTTGATAGAGCCAGCAGTGCTTTAAATAATACATAGCATATTTTTAAACCGTTGAAGGATATATCGAATGCTTTCAGATTCAACATTGCTTTGTGACTGTTTCGCTTTGTCTGGAACGACTGTATACAATGCTTATTTAAACAGCCAATTTAATCATATACAGCCAGAAACCAGTGTGTTTGTGTCAGATAAGCAAATCTCACCCTGCCACCTTACCTGACCAACCCCACTGTATAAATAGGCTTGTTTGAGATGAGCAAAATCTGCGCAGAATCGATCACCGGTGATCAGCGCGAGATGCATGCCGGTTAGAAATGTGTCCGAGTGCGGTCCGCCTTGCTCTGATGTCATGCTGACGTATGTCAAAAATCTCTCGCGAGCGCAAGGCGCACCTGTCGGATTCTGCAGTCGCGCGCAGTTGCTCTCCACCGACTGCGCTGATCAAAAGCATGATGGGAAACGACTTGCTGACGACACAGCTTAATGGTCATTGGCAGCGAATGTCAGCTGATATTTTTTTTCCCTTAATTCCAAGAAGTCCATTAGCATAATACTATAAGTATTTAGGACATGTGCTTTATATACCCTTTTATTTTCTTGGTTTAAAGTTCTGTTTGTTGTCATTTTCTCTTTATTGTATTGCATGCTTGTGTTAATTTTGTACATTGAGATTTTTGAACAACAGTAATCCATTAAATAAATTAGTCAATCAAACATGCATATCTAATGTGACGGTTTTACAATAAGGCCTCATGTTTGTGTTTTTATCTAAGATCTTTATCTAGGTATGTCTTATTCCAGGAGTGCAGTAAACAAAACCCACAAATGCATGCTAATTTCTTAATTTAGAATGTGTTTTTGTTTTATATAATTTTTGAATATTAATTAGCTGTACACACTTTTATTGGTCATTAAACATGAAATCCAAACTTACATTAAGGTGACACACAATTGTGTAATATATTTATATGGAATATTTTTCATGTAAAAAAGGGATAGTTCACCCAAAGATTTTTTTTCTTTGGGTAAACTATCCCTTAAGTAGGATATACATCAAGTTAATCAGCTGTGCCATGTCCCACTCTTAAATGTTTAACCCATAATTAGGGATAACAATGTAAATTTAATGCAGCATCTGTTTGCTCATCATTTCTCATTATGGCTTTGATTATAAAAGGCATCCACAAAGTTTACAATTGTAGCAAGATGGAGAATATGTTACTAAAACTATCAGACTCCCAGGGAGCAATCACATTAACAGTAAGCAAAGAAATTGCTGAGAGAATAAAGAATGGTAAGTAAAAAAATAAATAAAAAATTGGTTGCTTGATGATGTAAAAATAATGAATTTTATTTTTATTGATTGAAATTCGTTTTTTATAGACAAAAAATATGCAGCATATATAATGCAACAAGTGAGATCTGCAGAACAGAAACAAGGTAAGGCATTTTTCTTTTAACCATAATAACATTATAACGTTTAGAATGATCATGGGGATTTTTTATTATTGTGTTCTCTTTAGCAGATACTACCCACTGTCCAGCATCTCTGTCTCAGTGTCCCCCTCCTGTTACTACTCTGTCTCAACTTCCCCCTCCACGTCCAGCATCTCTGTCTCAGTGTCCCCCTCTTGTTACTACTCTGTCTCAACTTCCACCTCCACGTCCAGCATCTCTGTCTCAGTGTCCCCCTCTTGTTACTACTCTGTCTCAACTTCCCCCTCCACGTCCAGCATCTCTGTCTCAGTGTCCCCCTCCTGTTACTACTCTGTCTCAACTTCCCCCTCCACGTCCAGCATCTCTGTCTCAGTGTCCCCCTCTTGTTACTACTCTGTCTCAACTTCCCCCTCCACGTCCAGCATCTCTGTCTCAGTGTCCCCCTCTTGTTACTACTCTGTCTCAACTTCCACCTCCACGTCCAGCATCTCTGTCTCAGTGTCCCCCTCTTGTTACTACTCTGTCTCAACTTCCCCCTCCACGTCCAGCATCTCTGTCTCAGTGTCCCCCTCTTGTTACTACTCTGTCTCAACTTCCACCTCCACGTCCAGCATCTCTGTCTCAGTGTCCCCCTCTTGTTACTACTCTGTCTCAACTTCCACCTCCACGTCCAGCATCTCTGTCTCAGTGTCCCCCTCTTGTTACTACTCTGTCTCAACTTCCCCCTCCACGTCCAGCATCTCTGTCTCAGTGTCCCCCTCCTGTTACTACTCTGTCTCAACTTCCCCCTCCACGTCCAGCATCTCTGTCTCAGTGTCCCCCTCCAGTGATTGATCATCCAGTATCCCTTGTCGAGTGCCCTGTTGAAACAAGGAAAATAAATCTCACACAAACACACAATCTTCAATCCCCTTCCATGCAGTCAGAATGTGAAGAAACCCAACAAGGTATGCACTGTTTCTAATATGTATAAAGTTAACTAATATCCAATATGTATAAAGTTGATCTTTCACAATTTTAAACGGCTGTTTTCATAGAATTCACACACAGGACCACGCTGCTGCTGCTTGACCTCACACAAATGTATCTGCATTTGTACTACAGAAATAAAATAGCATTTTACAAAAAGCTGGAGCAAGCCTTCAAAGAAAAAGGTTACAACATCAGCAATGAAAAATTGCGCAAAAAACTTGGCAACATGATCACTACTTACAAAAGGGCTAAAGACCGGTGTCGGTCAACAGGAGAGGGAAAAGTTACATGGGAGTATTACAAGGTTGGTGTGCTTTTTGTATTGAAATTACTGCAAATCACTGGGTTTACATAAAAAATAATTTCTAAAGCATCTCTATTTACATTGTTTTACATGTTTTCTCAAAGGAAATGGAAGACTTATTTGGGAAATCTGGAGTTGGGAGTGCACCATCAGGCACAATCTGCTCGACTCCTCTGTTCAACACTACCTCATCCCAGACCAAGTCCTCAATTGCACAGGCCACAGGCTCCCAAGAACAGCCTCTCCCAGAAGAACAACCAGGTCCCTCCACTGCTATGCCCTCCAAAGAAATGCACAGAAGGAGACAAACAGCATCAACATTCTGTGAAGTTTATGAAGCGCATTCAGAGAGGAGAACAGCTGCTCTAGAGTCACTAGTGCGGCCTGACTTGGAACGCAGAAGAAGGCTTAAAGAGAGGCGGAGAAGGATGTTTGAAAAAAAATCTCTTACCTGCCTTGGAGAAATCATTGAACAACTAAAAAAAATCAGTAAATCCCAGGAAATGATAATCGATCTATTAAAAAATAAAGTTTAACCATATAATCCATTCCCATGTGTATCATCATTTTATTGCTTATCACATCATTATTATAGAGAACACAAACATTCCTCCCTAGAGAGGGGACAGTGGTTGACTAGCAGAATATATGTCAATCATTTGATAGTAAGTGCTTAAAATAATCCTGTACAATCCCATCCACCACCTCACAAAACAGTTAAATCAAAAACCTTCTTAAGATAAGTTTAATGGAGGGAATTGTTGAAGGTAGAACAAGTAAATGTGATGTTCACAGGCGGCCACAGATTGCATCTCTATAATGTGAAGCATTATTGTGAATGTGGGCTTCTGGTGGGTATGGCTCATCCTCCATAACATCTGCCTGCTGATCCTCGTCAATTTGGTCATTGGATTTCAGGCAGATGTTATGAAGAATGCAACAGGCTGTGACTGCAGAAGAAATGTTCTTTACTTTTTTCATGTGAAGACATCTGAGTCTCCTGAATTTTGATTTTAAAATTCCAAATGCATGCTCAATAACTACACGAGCAGAATTCAGTTTCCTATTGAAGCATCTCTGCCTGAAAGTCAAGTGGCCATTGTCTCTGTATGGCTTCATAAGCTGAAGCGAGAGAGGGTATGCAGAATCTCCAATTATATGCATGCCCTCAGGAACCAGGGAATGTGGATCTTCCTCAAGAAGTCGGCCTACCTCTGACAACCGAAATGCCCTTGAATCATGCCAACTACCAGGGTGACCCACACTGACATGACAGAACCGCCGCTGACTGTCACAGAATCCTGTAAGAATTACAGAATAGAACTGTTTCCTATTGATATAGGCCACAGGATTCTCACAGTGCGGTTTTACTATTGGAATGTGGCATCCATCAACTGCACAGACAGTGTTAGGAAACCCAGCTGTTTCAAATTCTAACTGTGATATGTGCAGGGCTTGTCCTCTGGGCCAGGAGATGTAATGTGACAAATGTGTTATTACAAGAGAACAGAAATCATGCAGGTGTGTTGAAACTGTAGATTTGGTTATGTTAAATCTGTCTGCCACTCCTCTATAGGACTCTTGGTTGGAAAGAGTCCATAGAGAGGCAAGTATACTGTTTGTCAGCGGCACCTTAGTCTGCTGTTTATTCATGTAAAAAGGACCAAGTGTATTAATTAAATCCTGCATTAGGAAGAGAAAAAAAATAGTTATCATATAATAAAACCATGGACACATGAATTTGCATGGGGGGAGCATATGCCTAACATGATGTTTTGTTTGCCTACATACCTCCACATGACCTCTAGAAAGTCTGAAATGACTTTGAAACTCAGAAGGACTGTACAAATGGACCACATTCTCAACAAAGTGAGGAATTTTAGGGACATTCCTAGGAGAGAGAAAACATTTATTTTACGTTTTAATTAAATCCTTTAAACCTTTATTTTATTTAGTGCTGAATTATCTGCAGTCTGGACTGTTTATTTTCATTAGATCTATTCAACTTGCAACATACCAAGACCAGATAGATTTATATCCCTACTATTTACTGAAAAAGCCATTTTAAGTAATGAGCACTTCACCTTAAGTGATTCTCCTCATCATAACCATCTTCGTGCAAAAGCAGTGGTATTTCAATTGCATCCACTTCGTCTGCGATAAAGAACGCGAACGCGATCTCTTCCATTGCTGACGTTTGCAGTCCACAACACAGCGAGATTCAGGAAGTGTCCGGCTTGCCTGCACTTTTTTAACTCCTCCCCTTACTGCAGCCGCCTACTCTCGCTTACAATTCAGGCGAGGCAAGGCGCATCTCAAACAAGCCTAATCAAACCACAAAACCTCGCGAGAAAAACACGAACTACACAAAACCTCGCGAGAAAGACCCTAAACGCTCTAACACACACACACACACACACACACACACACACACACAACGACATTCCTCTAGAAGGCGCTTGTCGACTTTTATACCGTTTTTATCCAGTTTGTGGTCGACTCACAAAACTGATGAATCCTCCATTGAAACGCGTTCTTCATATATTAGGACATCTGTGCCTTTTTGTAGAAAACTGTACACTAAAAATCTATAATCGATTTAAACTCTTAAATACAAATAGAAGTCCCATTCATCCAAATTGACATTTAACCCAGTAATCTCGCTAAAATCATTTAATAATATCAGCAATCGCAAACAGCTGATTGGTCAATCTTTACCAGCGCTAAGAAAAGTAACAGTTACCACGTGAACACAAAATACGCAGTGGAAAGTTACATTTTTGGTGCAACTGGAAATTTCAAATATTTTGTTCATAAAAGTTTTACTTCATCCATGTAAAAATATTGGAATATTCAATTTTTATTTGAAGAAAATAGATTATAATTAGTAAGAGAAACTCTATATCTGTTCAGTTAGAGACATTTTTTAACAATTAAAAGATTTACTGCACTTTATACAAAACCTCTGCTGTAGCATTTTGTATCTTATATTTTATTTTTGCAATTTAAATTTAGCTTGTTCCTTTATGATAAATTTATTTTCCTGTTTCTCACGGAATAAAAACGTCTGCTATTTGTAAACGTCTTACTAAATGTAAATGTAATTTATTTATTTTTATATATAATTACAAATAAAGATTGTAGTATGTGCAAAACAAACAGAAACATAGTACATAATAACATAAAACACACACACACACACACACACACACAACGAATTATGTTTTCATAGTTAACAGAAGAAGTAGGCTAATATAAAATTAAAAAAATGCTTAAGAAATCGACAGAAAAGGAGTAGGCTAAAAAAAAGAAAGGACACACAAATACAGATACAAATGTATTAAGAATACATGGCACAAGTTCTAGGTGTTTTATAGCTTTCTTGATTATTAAGTATATTTACATTTATTATCACAACTGGAAGATATTTCATTTAATCTCAGAAATGGTTAAGCTGTTTCCAGAGTTTCTCGATATCTCGGTCTCTCTCACGCCACTCTCGCGAGACGCGCAAAAGGGCCGTAGCAACAAGATCTCGCGAGAAGCGCCGCGATCACAGCAACAAGACAACCAAAATAAAGTGAGCACAACAAACCCGTAGCGCATGATGGCGGCCTTGCTGCTGCGCCGGGACAAGAGATCCACTGCCGCCCATCTGAAGGCTGACCTGAAGAGGACTGACAACAGCTCGGGGCTGCGGCAGCTGCGGGAGCTGCTGGATAGCGTGCTGCACCCGGAGCGGGGCTCGGACCCGGAGGCGCTGGAGTGGTGTAAATGGCTGCTGGCTGGAGGCGACGGCTTCGACGAGTTCTGCCGGACCGTCCGCTCCTACGATAACGCCACCCTCTGCGGGCTGGTGTGGACCGCCAACTTCGTGGCGTACCGCTGCCGGACCTGCGGCATCTCGCCGTGCATGTCGTTATGCGCGGAGTGCTTCAATAACGGCGACCACACGGGCCACGATTTTAACATGTTCCGGAGTCAGGCCGGCGGGGCCTGTGACTGCGGGGACGGGAACGTGATGAGAGAGAGCGGGTCAGTACACTCACGGACGGACACGGGCTGAGTCTCAGACCCTCCACAGAGAGCTGGCCTCCTGGACCGCGTTTAGGCGCATCCCGAGCCAGCCGCAGATTAACGTTAGGCGGTTAAAATCAGCGTCGTTCTGGAGATCATAATGTCAAACCCTCGACATTATTATTATTATTATTATTGAGCATCACGACACAACCATATCACAAATGTGACCCTGGACCACAAAACCAGAATCGCCTTTACATCTGTCCAAATGAAGTTCTTAGCAATGCATATTACTAATCAAAAAATAAGTTTTAATATATTTACGATAGGAAATGTACAATATCTTAATGGAACACGATCTTTATTTAATATCCTAATGAATTTGGCATAAAAGAAAAATCAACAAATTTGACCCCTACAATGTATTATTGGCTATTGCTGCTGCGACTTGACACTGGTTTTGTGCTTCAGAGTCACAAATGACCAGCAGAATTTATGGGTCCTAGTCTCCAGCCTGATGTGCTGACTACATAGACAGCATCTTAATAGCTATTCACAGGTATTCATATCATAAAAATCAAAGTCTCTTAAATTTGTAATCTAAGTCTCCAGCAGTGTGTTCCAAATCTGTAGCATTCTTGTCATTTTTATAGCTGCATTCTGGGTCTGACCAACAAAAGTACTAAAACAGTAATATTAACGGAAGACCAAAAAATAAATGGAAAAAAAGTCCTATTTAATTCACAATATTAAAGATATAATCTTGTATTTATGATAAAATAACACTGATCATAAGATCTACAACAGTATTAGTCACAACACCTTGCATACTGACTGCCCATACAACATTTTAGTTGTATGATATATTAGGCGATTTCTAAAAATGCAATATTTGGGTGTGTAATAATCTCAACCATGTATGCGGTCTATCTAGTCATCATTATCAGCACAATCTGTGGTCCATTATCACATTATAGTCGCGGCCTGGTTCAGCAGCATCACAGGAGTTTCACAAAGAAACAGAAATCTTCGGCATCACTTAATGAGCGCTCTACCTAGACAGTGTTTATGGAAACCATGTATAGGATCATCCCGACTAGTGTTTTTTGCATAAGTCTCTAAACTTAGTGAGCAGCCTCACCGATTAAGGACAGCATTAGTGGATATCTGTTTCTGTATTTCTGTGCATCAGGCTAGTGACCTGAGTGACTTCTCTAGGGCATCAAGTCACTGTTGTGCCGCTTGGGACATCAACTCAAATATCTGTCCTGAATTGACACCGTTTTTGGACATTGTCACAAACTTACCCAGACAGAAAGAATGAAAACGCTGGTGTGCATCTTATTATAGAGGTGTTTTAGTTCAGCATTATTTTTGCCGTCATTCTCAAACTCGACTAGGATTCTCAGTGTTTACTCTTCATGGGCCTGTTCTGAATCAGCAGTATTTTTATGCAAAACACTGTCAAACCCAGTGAGCTTTGGTTTGGACCATAGGGGTTTCTGGGCACAGATATATATGGCGGGTGTTTCCGATCTTCCTGACCTAATAGTGTAGGGTGGGCTGTGGCACCTGATCACTGCCTTACAGAGAGAGTGACACAGTCTGGGTTATTTTTAACCCACCCACAGGGTCAGTGACTGGTGTCTTCCCTTCCTCCTCTCACACTACACACTGCACAGGGCCTTCACTTTAACACTTGTGCTGTGAGACAGACAGACAGTCGTTTGGAGGTTCACTACTAGGGGCCGGATAAGACTGCTGTCAGCTGGAGCTCAAAAGATTCGCTGTACTTGATCAGTAAAGTCAAGTCTGCTTTATTGTCAATTCTTCCACATGTCAATTAGGGATGGGACGGTATGAAAATTAAATATCACGATTATAGTGACTAAAATTATCACGATTATCAATATTATCACGGTTTTGTTGAAACGAGATGAAAGTGTTCAAAAATAGTTGCTCACACTGAAAACATTTCAGCAAGTTTTATATTTAATAATCAACAAACAACTAATAAAACAAGCAACTCTATGCACTTAATTTAAAGAAAGATTAAATTCTGTGGCATTTCCTTCCTTACAATGAAAAGTGTAGAAGCATAGAAAAGCATAGAAAAGTCACTGACTTTCGCCATTCCTTCTCGAAAAAAAAACAAAAAAAACATTGTACGCTGCGCTTGCGTCAGACTGTTGCTGGCTGGACATGATTTAATAGTGAGTTATTAAAACCGCGATAATCAAACACGGTTTTAATGATAATTCATTTTTAAACGATATTACTAACCTTCAGCACATTTTATCACGGTTATCAATAAAACCGGTTATCGTCCCATCCCTAATGTCAATACATACATACAGAGAATCAAAATTGTGTTACTCTCAGACTCCCGGTGCATACAGATAACATTAACATTAAAGCCTAAAAATCTAGATCAGGTTTTAAAGGGTTTAATTATCACAAAATGTTCTGCTATACTGGAATGAGGGATATTGGCACAATAAGTTTTATTCTTGGATGGAGTGTAGTGTGAGAAAAAAAGAAAAGTAAAAAACACGCTCCACAAATGCTTTTGCTATGGAGAGAGACATCAGTCTACTTGCATGTTCTTTCTGATTCAAAGTGACTGTCCACTAGACCCAGTTATCTCTCTTCTTATTTGGAAATCCATGGTCGTCCTAGCCTCGTGTCCTTCTTCCAGCTTAATCTGTAGGTTATCAGTACTATGTGACATGACTGGTGCTATAAATGCTAAAACAGCACTGTGGGCTTCCAGAGCTTAAAGGGTTAATTCACCCAATAATCAAAATTTTGTAATTAATGACTCACCCTCATGTTGTTCCAAACCAGTGAGACCTCTGTTTATATTCTGAACACAGTTTAAGATATTTTAGATTTAGTCCGAGAGCTCTCAGTCCCTCCATTGAAGCTGTGTGTACGGTCTACTGTCCATGTCCAGAAAGTTAAGAAAAACATCATCAAAGTAGTCCATGTGACATCAGAGGGTCAGTTAGAATATTTTGAAGCATCGAAAATACATTTCGATCCAAAAATAGCAAAAACTACGACTTTATTCAGCATTGTCTTCTCTTCCATGTCTGATGTGAGCTCGTTCACTGCAGTGTAGTGATATCCGGTTCGCGAACGAATCATTCGATGTAACCGGATCTTCTTGAACCAGTTCAATAATCGAAAAGAATCGTTTTAAAATGTTCGCATCTCCAATACGCATTAATCCATAAATGACTTAAGATGTTAACTTTTTTAATGTGGCTGACACTCCCTCTGAGTTCAAACAAACCAATATCCCGGAGTTATTCATTTACTCAAACAGTACACTGACTGAACTGCTGTGAAGAGAGAACTGAAGATGAACACCGAGCCGAGCCAGATAACGAACAACAGACTGACTCGTTATAGATATTTGCAGTAAAATATCCCAAAAAAACTAGGCTGGTGTTATATATTTTGTCTAGCTGATTACTAACAATATCTCTAATGTATTCAACTACTTGTAAATCATGAGAAAATTCCCATTCTAAACCGCAGTGTTGGGAGTAACGGCGTTTAAGTATAAAGGCGTTACTAACGGAGTTTAATTTTCAGTAACGGAGTAATCTAATTAATTACTTTTCCCATCGTTGCAACGCTGTTATCTGTTATAACGCCATTAATGTAAAGTGTCGCGTTACTACAATTTGGTTGAATAAAGCGCAAGGTGTCATGCTTTGGCTAATGGCTACACATCAGCTGCCTGACACCGTTGCAAATCCGATGATGATTGGCTGGGTGGGCGGTGCCCTGCTCACGCTGTCTCACTGTTACTGCACGTTTTGACAACCACAAAACACAAGATGGCATCAGCGATAATGGAGTTCTCGAACTGGAAGTACCGGTTACCCGGCACTACACTTCTCGTTAATTGAAATTAAAGGCAAGAATGTTTCTGTAACATGCACGCTATACCCAGGAAAAGACTTTATCCACGTCTGCCTCAAGCAACTCAAATCTTATGAACCACCTCACATCAACACATGCTAACATGTTACTGTACTGAATAGTTAATGCTGTGTTCAAATCAGACGCGACTTGCGCGAATAAATCGCACTATTCGCCCGTAGACTCTTGAACATTTTGAGTTCATACGCTTCATTCACGCATGAAATTATCTTCACAACAGACGCAATTTCCAGTCATGGGGGGGGGGGCTTCTGCCAGTTGAGTTCACGCAGCATTTTCAACCACCATTTTTATTCGGATAACTTTCTAAATATTACTGTTATCGTGTCATGAAATGTAGTTTTAAAAGTATTTCATGCGAGAATGTAGTTGTTTTAAACTCATATATGCGGTTTATTTACAAATGTGATTTTCGGAGGTTGTCTATTTGCGTCTGGTCTGAACGCACCATAAGAGTTGGATAGTGTTCTGTTTATTGTGCAGTAATTTTAGGCCTAATATACAGTTACAGAGATTTGCACTAATGTCCAAGTTTCCCTTTGTTTCTTTTTACCCAAGTTTAAATTTGTTTGTCTTAATTTTGCACTTGAATTTTATTTTCAATATTTATTTTTTATGTTTTTGTTTCTATGCATATCATATGGCAGGCTGCAATCTATTGAGTTCAAATAAATACAACATTTTCTAAAATACTTAGTGTTTTTTTTCTTCAATCAGTTAATATAAACATCTTATATATTAAAGATGTTATAGGACGTAATGGCGTTATAGAACATAAAAAAATAAAGTCACAGTTACTTTGCTGAGTAACTAATTACTTTTACAATGTGGTAACTGAGTTACTAACTCAATTACATTTTGGGAGAAGTAATTTGTAACTGTAACTAAATACTTTTTTAAAGTAAGATGACCAACACTGCTAAACAGTGACATGGGGCAGTGTAGTCGCCTGTCAATGACGTTAGTTACCCTTTGTTACCGCTTTTACTGATGTAGAAACCACATGACAACAGTGTCGTGGACAAATGCGAAAGTAGCTTTGCGACAAACTTCAACTAGAAAGAGATGCCGATCTCGCTTGTGTTTTACTTGAATGGTGAGTTGTTTTGATTCGTATCTTTACAGAAAACGTATGCTATTATAACGATCAACAAGATTAGTATTATGAGGCATACAAGCCAAACCCGGGGCATCGCGTCTCTAGACCCACGCGAGGACGGGTCTGATCCATAGTCTGATCGCGTCTTTGCATTGACTTTGTATGTAATCTACTCGCGCAAATCATTGAACTCGCATTAAATCCATAATTTATCTTTCCGTCTGATTGATGGCCGTCAGTGGTTGGGTAGAAGACAACAAATCCCATCATTCCACGCTCCTCCTTAGCGTCATCAAACCATGCGATTGTTATTGTTTTGGTAGTGCGCCCTCTAGTGGCAGGTCCTACAACCTGTACCTTTAATAAAGGCCTTATGAAGCAACGCAATGCATTTGTGTGAAGAAAAATATCCATATTTACAACTTTATAAACTTTAATCTCTAGCTTCCGCTAACCGTCGTATGAACGTTCACGAGAGAGAGGCATCCAGATCGGTCACTGCTTGCATTTCATTGTGACTTTAACAGTCAGTACTTTTGTGAGGGGAAATACACTACCCATAATTCTGAACAGAGATTGACCAATCAGAGCAGTCACTGTTCCCATGGAAAAGAAATCGGCAAGAAATTAACTCTGCAGCAGCCACTGACTCCCATGAAGCATTGTGATTGGTGTTATTGAGACTTACTCTCCACACTCCCAGTCTACTTGCATACTTCTATATGTATAAACATTTTGAAATACAGACAATTGTTTTTACGTTTATAATTTAGAACTGACTTGAATAGAATAGTGAATGCCATTGAATATATTTTACAGTGTTTTCCACTGCCTTACACTCTATTTGTAGCAGCACTCCCCCATATATATTATATATTTTATGTGTGGTAGTGTTGTCAAAAGACCCGGTACTTCGGTACCAAGTCGGTACTAAAAAAACATTTATGTGACGGTACCAGGTTTCTTAAAGTACCGGTAGTACTGAGGTCCCGTTCAAACCCGGTTCAGCGCTATGATTTCCGCGAAGCAGAAAATGAGGACGGAATCTCAAAATCCAGTCATGAAAATGAAACTTACATTTTAATATGGACAGTCATGGAATTTGTCAAAGTTAGCATAAATTAATCAAATCAAATCTCCATATGGACCAGTATCTGTAAATGTTAAGCCGCAAAAGTTGTTTGAAATATGAATCCATGTTCTGCGCGTCTCTGTGTGAATTAATGAATGGCAGAGACGTGCGGGTTTGTTTACTACATAGACTGAAGCGCATGACGCTTGCATTAATTTCAGGATCTGAGCTTCAGAGTTCTCTCTCCATCAAGCGATCTGAACTTTTCAGTTCATCTCAATGGACGCACAGCGCACCTGTAATTGATGCTCTGTAAACTCTGTGAAGGCGCACAACTCACCGTCGCTTTACTGATAGCGCTGTTTCTCACACATGCAAAGAGAGCGAGAGCGAGAGTCTTACCACGCTGAATCGACACGCTATATGTAAACTATTCTTTGTTGTCTTCTCCTTTCAAAATAATGGAGTTCATATAGAATTATTCATATTTATTTTCGAAAAAACGAAAGACATACCGGTTTCTCCGGTAGTGGGCGGAGCTAATGCGCAGATGGCAATTTCATTGGCTGGCGCTGATCTCTTACCGTCCCTGTTTTGATTTCAGCAAATCATTTTGACCGAACGCAGACAACGTGATTAATATTCATGAACTCATCAATTCATAGTGCATTGTATATACATTGGTATGATAGTAGAATTAGTAGTAGTATTGTCTTTTAATAATAATTAATATGATCTATTACTATTTTTTTACAGAAACCCTCAATGACCAAAAATATCTTAAGCATCACTACCAGTCTTAAGTTCAGTCAAAATGACAAATATGCATTCATTAGGCCTAAAAGTTAATTTTTACATAAAGGCATATAGAAATAGAAATAGAAATATTACTATTATTTAGTAAAATGTATGTTTTACTGCTACTACTGTTGAAGAAAATTATAAAACTTTATTTTTTAAAGAAATAAATCACAATATTTCTTCCATGTTTTAATTTTAATAGCAAATCCCCTTTATTTACCAAAAATAAAATGTTTAAATTTCATAAATTAAAAGACAAATTAAATTTGGGTGAAACTTGTTTACTGTTTTTCATAATTATATAACTTGTAGAAAAAAACTTTAAACACAGTTGTAAATAAGTATAAAGAATGGCATTGGTTTTATTTTTAGTGCTAAAAAGTTATTTTTATTTTTGTGTTTTGCTTTGGTACCGAAATTGGTACCGAGAACCGTGGATTTTCACTGGTATCGGTACCGAATACTGAAATTTTGGTACCGTGACAACACTAATGTGTGGATTCATTTTCTGCCAGCAGGAGGCACTTTTAGAGCGGGAGAGATAGTGTTTTCTCCCGTAACTGCTGTACACTAAGCAGAGCTCTGCTCACAAACACTGCTTTATCAGGCGTTATATGAAAGATGAAATGAAAATGACATCAAAGATTTTCTATAGACAGTCAGTTTCCTTCTGAAATACAGGGATATACAAACACCCGCGCCGGTTTTTGAATTTCATGCATGCAGTGCTCAAGTTTTTTTCAACAAAGTCATAGCTTTTTAGAAAATCTATTTGTGGCAGTCAGTTTTGATATTGTCAGCCCACCACAAATAAATAAATGTATGGGAAACCCTGGTACTTTATGTTATGGCTGTTGCATTGCTTCATGGGCTAAATAGTGCATTCCCAATTGAAAAAAAAAATTCTCCATTTCCATTTTTGAACTCTCATCGATGAAAATACACTGTTGTATAATGATATTTTTAAGTGCTAATGTAACACAGATCTTTTATTCCTACACCTCGTCTATGTTAGTGAAAAACCTGAAGAAGTTTATATTCTCTATTGCGACCCGATGACCTTTATGAAAACAGACTGTGACCTCAGACATCAGGTAGATAGGATCAAAACATTCTTTAATGCAGGCAAGACTGGGGTTTTTCCAGTATATGAATTTGTATTTATTACAATGAAAATATAAGTTTTGTACACTAAACAGCAAATTCAGCTCAGCTGAATGAAATTCTAATTCAAGTTCTCTTGTGTGACAGGTTTTGCAGTAGGCATCGGTTAAAAACGGGAGAGAATGTGCCGTCAGTTCCTCGGGATCTGCTGCTCATGTCTGAGATGGTGCTGCCGCGGTTTATCATCACTATCATTCAGTACCTGAGAGACGGCTACACGGAGCCAGGTGAGGACGCCATATCACACCTTAAAGAAATATTTCACCTAAAAAATAGAATTTGTTGCTACATTTCACCCTCAGGCCATTCAAGATGTTTCCTTATGTTAATAGATTTGGGGAAATTGCGTCACTTACTAACTACTCTAGCCTCTGCAGTGAATGGGTGCCGTCAGAATGAGAGTCCAAACATCTGATAAAAACATCACAATAATCCACACCACCCCAGTTCATCAGTTAATACCTTGTGAAGTAAAGAGCTGCATGTTTGTAAAAAACAAACAAAAAAGAAAATATATCAAGACTGTTTAAATTTAAACATCACTTCAGACCAAGTCTTTATCCAGTGAAAAAGTTGTATAGAGGACTCTTATTTTAGCTGGATGCAATGGTATGACGTTGAAAAGCGTCTTGATGGATTTGTTTGTTACAGCTTTTCGCTTCACGTGATTATTAGATGTTTCTGTGGATTATTAATAAATGATGTTTTTGTCAGCTGTTTGGACTCTCATTCTGAAGGCACTTATTCACCTCAGAGGATCCATTTGTGAGCAAGTGATGCTTGAGGGTTAGTAAATCTGGAGGTTTTTTAATGTTGATGTTGTTGATCAAACCGTTTTCTGTACCTGTTGTCCTCTGTATTTATTTTCAATGTCTGTCCATATTGTCTACCCATATTTTTGTCCGTAGTTAATGGGAATCAAAACAGTTCGGTCTTCATTAATTTTTAATGTTCATGTACTGCTGTAACTATTTCAGAGAGCACATGAAATGGTTTCTCGAGCATAAAAGCATCATATATTGATGTATTTCCTATTGGAACAGTTGGGGCGGGGTGTATTAAAGGCTTGTCCTTCCATGATGGGGTCCTCAGTAAGTTTGGTCCGTTTTCCTTTTGGAGAAATTCTGTATTTTAAAATGTGTTTGTCTGCATAAGGCTACTATGGTAATTTATCCATTAGATTGCCTCCAAGCTCATAGACATGAACTAAAAGCCACAATACTCCATTTCATCTGTTTAGGATATAAAAACCCCCAGCACTGAATAAGATCTTCAGCAATGTGAAATAACGTCAAATGCTTTCTCTGTGGTTTTGAGTAATATTAACCCCATGTGTGTGGTGTGTACTGGCTGAGCCTGCTAATCATGCCCACTGGGGCGACATATGCTGCTTTATTTTGTCACACACACAAACATCTTATCATGTGCTGACAGAGTCGCCTGCTGACAGAGATCTGCAGAAGGTTCTTCAGCAGTTAGACCTGCACATATCCTTCTTAGAAGAGCTCACTAAGATGGGCGGGGCCATGCGCACCGTTCTCACCAAGATCCTAACCAATCAGCAGACCTTTAAAGAACTGAGCATGGGTGAGTATGTCTGAAATGTGTTGGGATTGCCTGTAGTGTAGCTGAAAAAGTAAAGTTGTTCAAATAGTGTCTGCACGCATCTTGTGTCTGTTTTTCCAGTCATTTGAGTTTCCTGGGATTGTATTCATCACGTGTTTATTTATTGATTTGACCATTTCCACTCTCTCACCCTTACAATTAAAAAAAGGGGTGCCGTTAAAAACCTATATATGCCAGTCAACTTTACGATTGGCCGTCGTCTTCTAATGTGAAACAAATAGTGGTATTTAATGCATTGAAATGTGCAATGATCATGGATCTTGTTCTCAGGCTTGTTTGGTAGCCTTAAACATCACAATGTTTGGCAACTTTCTGCTAATTAAATGTGATCCTGGAGCGCAAAAACAGTCATTGTATTTGTAGCAATAGCCAAAAATATACTGTGTATGGGTTTATAATTTAATTTATAATTTTATAATTATACATTTTTCTTTTATGGCAAAAATCATTAGTACATGAAGTAAAGATCATGTTGCATGAAGACATTTTATAAGTTTCCTACCATAAATATTTCAAAACTGAATTTTTGATTAGTAATATGCATTGCTAAGAACTTAATTTGGACAATTTTAAAGGTGATTTTTTTCTCAATGTTTACATTTTTTTGCACACTCTGATTCCAGATTTTAAAATAGTTGTATCTCGACCAAAAATTGTCCCATCCTAATAAACAATACATCAATGGAAACTTACTTATTCAGCTTTTAGTTGATTGATAATTTAAAAAAATGTGGTCCAGGGTCACAAATGTTTAGGATAATGGCATATGCAATTTTACAAATAAAAGTTCTTTATTGGCATCTTTGGTTCCATTCCAAAGTGGAACAAGTTACTTCACTGTTCACCGAGAGGTTGTTTAAAAATGGTTCTTCTGTGGCATTGCTGGAAAAATCCCCCTTTTGAACCTTATTTTAGCACGCCTATCCTACATCATACAGTACCTCCCCATCACTTAATGTTTCTGGACTGCTGTTACTGACTTCTTTGCATTGATGTATTTTGGTTTTTAACATGATCATTTTTTTTTTTTTTTTTTTTGATCTGAGAAAGATGTTTTGTGTTCTTTTTCACACTTTATATGACCCTGTTTAAAAAGAGCCTTTTTCAAAAGACCCCGTTTTCAAAGACTCCTTTTCAGTTTCGTGTTCACACTTTTATATTATCCCACACCCACAGGTCAAGAGGAGAATGTTTATGCGAAGAGGAACTATGAGAAGTATCTGTCAGCATTGAAGAGTTCAGGTCTGGTGTCAGTGGAGGAGAAAGGAGCAGGAGCTGGGGCAACAGACACCCCAGCTGGGGCAGGAGCGCTCGGTCTACTGGGTAACACCTGCTGCCTCTTCTGTGCTTTATTCCTGATGGGGCAATAGGGATATTAATGATATCTTTCTGCATGTTTCTTATTATTTCAGGAGCTACTGCCAGTCTAGAGGACTCTAGTAAAGAGGTAGGCACACATACTTGTGGGATAGATAAAATGTGACCCAGCTAGCAGTCAAAACAAGCACAGCAGGGTGTGTCTTCCCTTTGTCATTGTTGAGAACGCAGCCTTCTTTTTTTGGCCACTGAACCAGTTTGTTAAAGGGAGTTGTTTTAGCTGTGCTCATTGTTGAGAAGAGCGGGTCAAATTAAAAGTGGTTCACGTCTTTGTTTGACAGGAGGATCAGGATGGGCTGCAGGGTGTTGGCCAGAGGAAAAGAGTCAAGCTCAGTAGCAGTACCAAAGGTAGATCCCTAGACATCTCATCATCCCTAAATCTCATGAACCGTTATTCCCCAATTAATGTACTGTAGTAACAAAACACTTCCATCTCCTTGCCCTTTTCCTGTTTTGTTAGATCCCTCCATAATGGACACCCTGAAACATAAATGTTTTTTAGAAGAGTTATTGTTTTGGACTATTAAGTATGAATTTCCACAGAAGATGGTCACGTTTTTGCTCAACATGTTGCCAGATCAGGATTACAAGGTATTTAATGCTGTTAAACTCTTACATATGCAGGACCCAAAATTAATAGGGATGCAAGATATTGCGGACTGATAACTGAATCGGCTGATAATGGTTTTAAATGTACGTATCGGCATCGGCCTGATATTACAGATTATGCCGTTATGTCTTGCTAATAAGAGGATTGCGTTAACTCCCATGTGCTCAGGGTGTGCTAGTGATCAGTGTGGCTCATTCTTGAAGCAGAGGTTGGCCTGAATTAGGGATATGCCGGTATCAAATTTGTCCTTTTGGTAATGCTTTTATCATGGTATACGGTATTATCTCACTATTGAAATTTAGTTTAAAAAAAGTGGTCAATACAGTATAAAAGATTAAATAACTTTTTTTCTCATAACAACATTACTGAACATATACAATAAAGCAAAATATATAAAGTTAAAAGTTTTACACAGATTAAAGTGCAAAAGAACTATAAAGACCAATCAGTATCACTTTACAATAAGATCTCATTAGTAAACCATTAACATTCACAATGAGCAATAGCTACAGTACATTTGCTACAGAAGTTAATAATTCATGTTAGCTCATTAAATAACAGCTGCAACTTTCAATTTTAACGTGTTATTAAATATTGCGATACCTAAGATTAATGATTGTTCAGAAGATATTCATTGGCAGTTGAACTAATTAACGAATGAAGCCCTAATGTAATGTATGAACGAACAATAAAGAATCAAAACACTTTCAAGTAATATCTAGGACATGTTGTAGTCCAGATTAAAATGAAAAAAAAGTAAAAAAAATAAATAGCCTTTTCAAGTATTTGGCTCGGTGACGAACACCATATTGAATAAACAAATCTAAATGGCCATTTAAAATTATATAAATGTTTTAGAAAGTAGCGCAGCTGCTTTATTTATGGGGTTTCCAGGGTAAAGGCTGCATTTTCTGCAGTTTAGCGCCATCTGCTGTCAGAGAGTGAATGTGCTTTCATTCAGCGCATCTCTGTGTTCCTCCATGTGCTTCTCATGTGTGCTTGTTTACATCAGAGCACACATGTGTCTTTCAAGCATCATGCATCGGTGTTGTGCATTTTGACCAGTCGACGGGAAAATTAATCTTAAAATGCATTCCAAATTCAGAATAATTTGTGATCTATAATTATTCACTGTATTTAGAAGTGCCCACAATAACAATATTGTGCATATTAATCACCGTGATATTTTGCATTACCGTTAATGCATGTTAAGATGTTCCTTCGGCATATTGGATATCGGCAAAAAAACAATATCGTGCATCCCTAAAAATGTACACAAATTTTAAATCGCTAGTAAAATTTTAGTTGTTATGCTTTCTGCAACTTTGGGATTGTTAATATTGGACTTTGTACATATGAGTAGTGTCATACTGGATGTTCATAAGTTCTTAACTGCTAGTAACCAACACTGTACTTTATCTTGCTGCACCATGTGTTATTAAGACTGACTGTAGCTATTAGGTTGTAATCTCTCCATAAAGTAATGTGTACTAGTCCTATAATAAGAGGTTTATCTTCAGTTTTTGTTCTGTTAAGAGACATGGCGAATATAAAATGCTTTTGTTTACAAAAAGTTTCCTTTCACTTGCAAAACATGCGTTCCCAGAGAAACTTTGCGCGCAAATGTTTTGCCAGAGAAAGCAGTACTTTTGTGATCAGAACACGAGGGAAAAGCATTGAAATACTTATTCCTCATCATCAGTCATCGAAGTCTAACAGATATGTGGATCCAGATATCTACTAAAGTGTAATGGTGTATAAATTAAACTTATTTCGTTGACACCATACATAACGTACAGCTCGTGCAACCGTTCCATGATCTCAAAATATTATTTTCAGATTTTCTTTTTTAACCAAAATCTGTAACGTGGACTTCCTGCTCCTGTGCCGCAGATCACGTTCACTAAAACATTTGTACAGCACTATGCCTTCATCATGAAGACCCTCATGAAGAGCCACGAGTCGGACACCATGTCCAACCGCATCGTTCACATCAGCGTGCAGCTCTTCAGTAACGAGGAGCTGGCCAGACACGTCACAGAGGAGTGCCAGTTACTGGACATCATGGTCACCGTGCTCCTCTACATGATGGAGAGCTGCCTCATCAAGAGCGAACTGCAAGGTAACAAAACAAACACAGTGGTTGCGGTGTTCAAAATGGCTTTTTATACCATGCGCCATTTGTCAAGTTATTGGATTGCTGGCTACAAATTGTCTTAATGCCTTCGATCTGCCCCAGATGAGGAGAACAATCGTCACGTGGTGGTGAACTGTGGTGAAGCTCTACTGAAGAATAACACCTACTGGCCTTTAGTTAGTGATTTTATTAATATCCTCTCTCACCAAAGTGTGGCCAAGCGCTTCCTGGAGGATCAATCTCTGTTGATGCTCTGGATGAGTTTCGTCTCCTTCTTCCAAGGTCAGTAACTGAGAGAAAATCCTGCAGTCAGAGAGTTTTGGTTTTGAAATTCAGTAGTGCTTTTTCCTTCAGTCCTATGAATCGCACAATGCACATGAATTAGTGATTGCTTGAGATTGATATTGTGACTGTACTTCGAATATGGCTTGGTCTTGAATGCTAACTACATAGTGAAATGCATTCAGGACTGTTCATTTAAGAAAGGTCATTAAGGTTTATTGATAAGAATTAAAGCGCTTCTGTTACAGCTGACACTTGATCTCAGCGAGGCAATGATTCACTCTGATGTTACGGATTTCCTCTCTGTGCCTTTTGCTGTGTTAGGGATGAATCTGAACAAGAGAGAGCTGAATGAGCACGTGGAGTTTGAGTCTCAGACGTATTATGCAGCGTTTGCAGCCGAGCTGGAGGCCTGTGCTCAGCCCATGTGGGGTCTCCTGACACACTGCAAAGTCAAAGTGAGGCTACAGTCTACATGCATCACACTCCAGCATCTTTTGATTTTTAATTTATTTAGATGCTACACACAGAGTTCTTTTTAAGTGTTTAATCATGTATTATTGCATCCATGTGTCTTCTAGAGTTATTGTCGTCGTACAATAGGTGTATGTATCTCGGTTGCTTTTAGGGGCAATTCACACAGAAGACATTTTTGCTTTAACCGCGTTAAGAGTCGATTTACGCGGATACGCGTTATGAGTCATTTTCTCCCGATAACCCCGAAAATAACTTAAATTACACTTTCAGTTTTGATCGTACAGATAAGAGCAATACATCAATCGAATCTGTAAAGGGTCTACTTTTTTTTGTATACAGACATAACAACAAAACTTTGTGCACTTATAAAATAAAGATAATAAACAAGGTGTGCTGTCTGCAGCCTTTCTCTGCGCTGATCTTCATTTACAAAGACGTCATTAAAATGAACTGTAACTCCGTGAATACTCAACGAAGAGACATGAGAGACATCTATAGAAAGCTTGACATGTCTACTTTTAAACTAAACAAGTGCCGCCGAAAACAGATATTCTGTGATAAAGTAATCAATATGAAAACTACTTTCACATCTCCCTTCATTATCTTCTAATGTGACCACGCCCCCGCGCTGAACGCACTATTCAGATTCAAACTGAAGCGCGCAGCTTGAATACGCCCATAACAGAAGAAAAAGCAGCCAGACTGTCCTTCATGATTTGTTATTTTACTGTTTGCTTCGCGATGAGAGGAATAAGACATAATTGACCCCAAAAAGATGTCATGTGGTTGAGGATTTGAGAAATGGATTTCCTCAGAAAAAAAGAATGAAGCACTTTATTCAGCAGAGATCATAAACATGAGTAAGTCTCTTTTTATTTATTTATATACTTGTATAAGTTTTCACATAACGTGTAAACGTTTTACTAGTTAGACTTTTTCCAAACTATAATTCCTGACTAAATGTATAATCAAGTGAAACATTATGAAGTTTCAATAACAATATACAACACTATACCCTTCGAAAGCTTGATGTAAATAATATAAACTTAACACATAAATATAACTGTAACAAATGTAAAAACAATGCTTTTCTTTCCATTTATTCCCCCTAAAAACCCAGAAAAATATTCTCAACTCTTTTCAACATTAATAATAATGATGATAATAATAACAACAAAAGTTTTTTTTTGTTTTTTTTTTTTTGTAGAAAATAAGATTGTTAAAAGGATTTCTGAAGGATTGTGTGACTGGAGTAATGATGCAAAAAATTTGTTTGAAAGTCAGCTTTGATTGTTTCTAATAAACTGTTTAACTGCTCCCCCAAGTGGATATTAAATTATGTTGTGGGATAATTAAATATATTCTTAATAAACTACAAACATAAAATTATATACTTTTATTTTGTTCTCACATTCTCTCTTGTAACTCCTCCCTCTCAGTGGCACAGATGACTGAGAGGCTCATTATGCAGCTCATTATGCGGCTCATTATGCAGCTCATTATGCAGCTCATTATGCAGGCCTTTGTCTTCTCAGGTGTAAATCACAATGATATTTATGGTAGTTGACGCCTACTCGCATATGACTTTTACCAACAAAAAGAGTCTTGTAAAATTTAAATCAATATATTGTTTTCTGTAAGTGAGTAAACAAGATGATTTTCACATAATTTAGAAAGAAAAATTCAAGGCTACAAGCTCCAGTTCTCAGAAATCCCGGGAACCATTGTTCTGTATGTGTTTTTTTGCCTTATTCAAGTTATTTAACATTTTTAGTTTTTCACTAACCATAACCATGCACAACTTTTTTTTTTAATCAAAAACACAATCATTTACTTACATTTCACATATTATTATAGCCCAGTTTGTGCTGATTACAGTGAGATTAGACTTTAGCCATTTAGATGTGTATAAGACTTCTCCAGGCCCCAAAAATACCTTTAGACCTTAGAGGGTTAAAGGGGTCATTGGGTGCGAAATCCGCTTTTACATGTTGTTTGTACATAAATGTGTGTTGGCAGTGTTCGTACACAACAGTGTGTGTTTTTGGCAAGGTAAAAAGGGTGTTGATTTACACTACTACTGAGAAATTTTAACCAAAGTATGTTGTAGACTCAACTTGTGGGAAATGGGCATCCGATGACTCCTTTAAATAAAGGCAGTAGAGATCACAAAGTCGTGCGCAAAGTGCTGCAAAAGATATGAAACATTTGTTCAGTGATCAAACATATCTGTCTAGTGCAAAAAAAAATCTTGTCTAATATAACTTGTTTGTTTGCCGGTTTTTATTGTATTTGTTATACTTGATTTTTTTTTTATAGTTTTTGCCATGACAAAAGCCTAAGATAAAGGCAGAATATTTTCTTAGCGATGGATGCTATTTACAATAAGTGTAAATGGCCACAGGTTCTATTTACACTGTTAAAACAGCAGGATTTTATGCTATTCATACTACTAATTGCAAATAGTGCATTATCAAATAGTAATTTGCTAATAATTATCTGCACAACAGTATTGTAGTACACTATAAAACCGTATGCAATAATAACTTTTTTATTCAAATTATTAAATGGATGCCTCTAGTGATGTTCATTTTAAGCGTTTAACCGTTAACCGACCGTTAAGAATTGTGATCGATTAATACAATTAATAACATAAAATATGTGTTTAGGGAGAGAGAAAAAAACAAGTCGCGTTTTATTTCATTCAGAAATAGGCCTAATGCCGATGCGAAAAATGTTTACAAAGATTATAATAAACACAGACAGCTAGGATATTTTAGTTCACTCCACAACAATTCTTTCGATTAACAGTATTTAGAAAAGAACAAGAATTAAAAATATAGGAAGCTATAGCTATATAAACCACAAGCCAAAACGAATTCATTTAGGATAAAATCATTCGACACAAAATCAAATGTTTCTGTATTTGAATGCCAAATTATTATTTATGTACTTCACTCGCTTTCCAATATCCATGTAAACAAATGTTTTGCATAAAATCACAGCGGTACGGTGATAACATTTAATGTCACAGATTTGACTACATATTCAAACTGAGCAGTGTTTAAATGTTTGACTGACTGTATTTTATGATGATAATGAACAGGCATTGTCAAAGTAGCAAAGCTTAACTGTGTGTGTGCCAGCGCAATCACCTGATTCATTTTCCCCAGTGGTAGCAACTACTCCTTTTAGCCAAAGATAATCGGAATTGTATTATCATTATTTTGTTCATTCACAATAAAAACAAAATAAGCCTTAAAAAAATTGGATTCTCCTTTCTGCCGTCTGTTTCCTTTCGCGCTGCACAAAAATGAACCGAAACTATGCATTCTAGACTACTTGTTGCACAGTTTATCATTCATTTTCTTAAGTAAAAATATATGAGAAATATATTTTTACTTAAGAAAATGAATGATAAACTGTGCAACAAGTAGTCTAGAATGCATAGTTTCATTTTCTCATACACTTTTTGTAAATATTTCTCAGGTGCGTGATGTGAATCCTCATGTTCTGTTGTTTGCTGCTTTTTGCGCATGTAAAGTTAATTCCTGGGAAACAAATGTTGGTATTTTTAACTGGTCACAGACACACTTATCCTTTCTAATTTAATTCAGTTTTAACACCGGCTAACGGTTAACAATCAATTAACGAGCGTTGGTTGTCAGTTAGGAAAAATAACCGAAATGAGCCTCCCTAGATGCCACCTTACTGGGACAATAAAACCCTCCACAACACCTAACCCGACCTGATACTTTTACTTTTCTGATGTGATTTGAAAAGGGAGAAAAAAGTTTGCCAAAAGGTGGATTTGAACTGGGATCAGTCGTGTCAAAGTGACTGCGACACACGTTTTACCCTCTGCTCCACTGGATTTTGTAATGTTGACTAACCGAATCACATGCTGATGGGAATAGCCTCTGCCAACAAGGTGGCCTATTTGTACTATTTGTGTATGTAAATAGACACCCCGTTAAATAAAAATATACCACTACTATTCCGTCTAGTGCATGTTTACAGTAAAAAAAAAACAATGCAATAGCAGTGCAGTGGAATTAATAGTGGCGTTCTGTGTGGACAGCACCTTATTAGTAGAGGTCTTAAAGAGGCTTGTGTGTGAACTAAACATCTTGTGTTTTGTCAGGAAACCCAGGAGTACACGAAGACAGTGGTGCGGTACTGTCTGGAAACTCTTCAGATGTGGTTCGATGCCATTGGGTTTGTAGATGAGGTACGGTCTTGATGTTTACGCTGTTAGATTGTCTTGATCGATGTGGAACCGGCGAGTAACCCCCTCTGTGTCTCTGTCACAGCCTGCCCTCAACCAGCTGACCTTTCATTTACCGCTCCACAGATACTATGCCATGTTCCTCAGCAAGGTGATCAATCAATGATGTATTGATCTTTCAATAGGGTCTGTTTGAAGCCTTTTTTCTTGAGCACGATTGTGTTTTTCGTTGTTTTGCAGGGAGTGAAGTGTCAAGGTCTGGATTTAGACAGTTTGCTTCCTGATCAGGAGATGCTTATGAAGATCATGGTCCACCCTCTTCAGATACAGGTAATCACTGAAACTCTTGCCCACTATGGAGGAAGCAAATGAATGAACAAGTTATCATTTTAAATAATTGACACATACAAATGGAAATGACTAATTCACTTTTAAGTAGACAAATTAATAGACTATTACTGCAGTTAAATAAAATATTACCGTTTCTACATTTAAAATTAATTAAATATTGAACACTATTTAGTTTGTTTTTAAAAGTTGCTAAATAAAACAAAACAGGAAATTGTCATTTTTCATCTGTTTCAGTTTAGAAGTTAAAACCGTTTAAAACATTTTGGTTTATGATGTAATAGTGTGCTTTTGATTTGGATCAAATTCATGCGCAAGGCTTCATTTTGCCGGTCGGTGTATTAATGCTGCTGAAGCAGAGGACATTGTGTTGTGTAAGGTTGCAGCCGTTTGTCATAAATCTTCTCTGATGTCTCGTGTTTCACTTCTGGCATTGACAGTGTTATGGAGCTAATGCCACAGCGTGTGATAAGCAGGCCATGTGTTGATCTGTGTGTGTGTGTGTGTGTGTGTGTGTGCAGGCTAGCCTGTCTGAGATCCACAGTAACATGTGGGTGAGAAACGGGCTGCAGATTAAAGGTCAGGCCATGACTTATGTCCAGTCTCACTTCTGTAACTCCATGATTGACCCGGACATCTACCTCCTGCAGGTAACACGCTGACACCCTTGAGCTCGCTCGCCTCACACTTCTGTGCTGAAATAACTGTTCATCCAGGGGTCAAAATTATTGATTTTAAAATTAAATTTAAATCAAATTTATGCATTTAGCAGACCCTTTTATCCAAAGCGACTTTCACTGCATTCAGGCTATTAATTTTTACCTATTATGTGTTCCCGGGGAATCGAACCCACAACCTTGAATTGAGCTACAGGAACATTTTTATATTGATTTTATGTTGATTATTTGGCACATCATCCAATTATTTTGATGTAATCAATTGGCAGCCCTAATTATTTATTATTTGTACCACTTTGTTCATAAGTCAAAGCCCTTTTGCCGCCTTTGGTTTTGTTTGGTTTTATAAAAAAAAAAAAAATAGGCAAAGGTCATTGTCACTTACAGCATCAAAACATAAATATTTACAATAAATATAAACAATAAATGTGTATATATATATATATATATATATTTTTTTATAGACAACATGATTGTTTCTCAGATTTCCATTTCCATTTTCCATGGCTTGATAATGTGAGGAATATTCCTTCTTTTTTCCCTAAAACCTTTCTTGGTTAATTTTCCCTTGAGGTAAACGTTGTTTCCGAGGCACACCGTAGACGGCAGCACATTTTCTTCAGTAGACCGTTTGATCTGAATAATAACATCATTCATTGAGGGTTAAAGGTCCCTTAGTGTCAAAGTTGAAATTTCCTGGCTTTTTTCACGATAAACGCCCACCGTCCCTCTCTCCTTCTGACAAACCCCCAGACAACAGAGTCCGCTCGTTTTATCACATTTAACCATGGCAGCAGATATGCATCAAATTTCTATTTTGAGGCTGTATTACATCGATTCTGGCACCCAACATCACATCAAGATGATATTTTAAGCTAATTTTTTAAGCAGTTACCCTTTTGTTTTGCTGCCTCAGCTGACCTTAGTTACCTGTGAATGGCCTGGCCATGCGTCACTAAGAAAACAACAGGCCAATCAGAAGAGAGACTCATGAATATTAATTAGATCGGCTAAAATCAACCTGTTCTTAGCAGACCTCCTGAGAAAGGAGCTGCGAAAATATAATGAGATGGTTTTTGGTAAATATACCACAAATATATATTCTTCAGGACATCAAAACCTAAAATAAAACTCCAGTAAAGTGTACCGTGTGGGACCTTTAATGCATTCTTTATAGATATATAATTATCTTCAAGAATCGGCTGAAACGCATCTTTCATCTTTATCTAACTCTAGCACTTTCTTTTCTAATTCTATTCTTATGCCCCTTTTAGAATTACACTCGATTCATTTACTAACATCTTGTTTTCTTAAAAAAAGAAAAAAAAAAGAAAAAAAGAACTAACACTAGCTTCTCTATTCTTTTGTGTTTTCTTTAAATGTATTGTACAATGAACACAAATACAGATTTGTCCCACAATTCCTCTGCCATTAATGAGAGTAGCATGACTTATTTGGGTCTGTTTTTGGTCTTCAGGTGTGTGCGTCCCGACTGGATCCAGATTACTTCATTTCCTCAGTGTTTGAGAGGTGCGACTCCGTCTCAGTCTTGGTTTGTGTGTTCACACTCAGTGATGGCTGCTGAAAGCGATGTGTTTCCGTCAGGTTCAAGGTGGTGGACTTGCTGACGATGGCGTCTCAGCATCAGAACGCAGTGCTGGACTCGGAGCAGGAGAGACCCATGCTGGAGGGAGCGCTGACCTTCCTGGTCATCCTCAGCAGTCTCCGAGTACACTTAGGTGCACAGCTTCTCCAGCTCTAATATGCTACTCCTGAATCTTAGGCTTCTTACAGCTTCAGGAATATGACTGATTACCATTATTAAATTAAATAAGAGCTGTTAAAAATAATGGGACTCACATCTGCATTTTGTAAGCGTGCTCTAGAAACGTTCTGTGTGAACCGAAAGCGAGCGGACTTTCTCTTCATACAGCGTGATGGCACGAGCTTGTCTCGTGTGTTGTGATATTAACTCCTGTCTTTCTCTCTTTGTGTGTCATTGCAGGAATGTCTGATGATGAGATTTTGAGAGCCGAGATGGTGTCACAGCTGTGTATGAATGACCGTACCCACAGTTCCCTGCTGGATCTTGTATCCTTCCACCATGAAAACACGATGTACTCGCAGGAAGTTCTGCTTTGATTGTGTTTTTGCAAGCGTTGGTACATCTTGTCATCTGATTGTACTTGGTTTTGTATCATGAGGTATCACTTTATCAAAATTAAGCACAAAATCATATGTGACCCTGGAGCACAAAACTAGTCTTAAGTTGCATGGGTATGTTTGTAGCAATAGCCAAAAATGCATTGTATGGGGCAAAATTATAAAAAAAAAATCTGCAGCTTTCATATTAATTATAAATCTCAATTTGTAAAAATGTACGCTTATGACTGATTTCATGGTGTCCAGTTTTGTTGTGTAATCTTTGTGGTTAAAAGGGTTCACCATCTGTTTGATTAAGTGTAATTTGTAATTAACTCCATGATTTTTACTGTACATTCCTGCCATAGTCACCACTTATAACCTACTGCTAAATATAATGCAGAAACTTGGCGTTTTTTGTATTGGTATTGTGAAGCGCGCTATACAAATACACTTGAATTGAATCGAGTTGAACCTCTTCTAATATTTTGAAGACATTAGTTGGGGTTTGATGCTTGTCCTTGACTGCAGCTGTAGATCCCGGAGAACCCCAACCCTAAGAGCGGTGTGGTGCCGGGCAGCTGTAGTTTTGAGGAGATGCTGGCTGCTGTAGCTGATTTTAAAGCCCCGGTGTTTGAGCCGGGAGGATCCATGCAGCAGGGCATGTACAGCCCTAAAGGTGACGCACCTTATGCCTTGAGATGTTGTGTGTACCTCTCATTACCTGCAGATGGCACTGTGACTCTATGATTGCGTTGTTGGACACATTTCTCTGCATTAGGACAGAAGCATCTGCTCTCTAGCAATAGTTGGCTCTTTGTTTCTGTTGCCTGTTACTGAACGTGACCAAACAGATTTCTGTACTTTTAAAGTTCAGCTCTAATTGATTTTTTATTAAGATTTAAAAAATAAACATTTTGAAGAAGTCTTTTAAGCTCACCAAGGTTGTATTTTAAACCGAATTCATTATAGAATAAATTTTAATATTGTGAAATATTATTCATTTTTTTAATTTACATTTTACTATAATATACATTTTTAAAAAGTATAATTTAAAAATTGTGCATTGTTAAAGATACATTTTTTTTTTAGCTGCATTTACTCCAGTCTTCAATGTCACATGATCGATCAGAAATAATTTTTTATGCTGATTAGACAAATTGTGTTTATTGACATGTTTTTCATAGTCTGGTCACTGTAACTAATGACACGAGTTTAGGTAACACACCAACTACATATCAGGATATTTCATGTCTGATCCATTCATTCAAACAATGTAATCAAAAATTATACAGTGTTTAAACCAGAAGTCATTTTCCGAAACATGTTTTTATCTAGAACTATGACTGTATTGTGGTTTTAAGCTGATTGCTCTGCTCTCTCCACATGGTGTCAGACTGAGGCTGTTTCAAAACTAACTAACACTGTGTTTATTCCGTGTGTGTGTGTGTGTGTGTGTGTGTGTGTGTGTGTTTTCCAGCGGAGGTCTGGGAGAAAGAGTTTGACCCTATAATGGTGATTCTACGCACAGTGTACCGCAGAGACGTGCAGTCGGCCATGGATCGATACGGAGCATTGTGAGTCTCTGAAGACCTCCTCATTTTAACATTCACTTTATTATTTAAACACTATCCACTGTATGTCTGTTTCACTTCCTTTTGTGCAAATCGAGATTTCTTAACGTATAGCTTATAAATGCACGCAAATCCGGCACGCTTGATACAAACGTGTATTCTGTGAAGTTTTATAATTTTTGTAAATATTAGGGCAGAGATTTTCCTGAGACTAGGACTATAGTTGGCAATCACGAAGGAGGAAATGAGACTAGGAATAGTTTAATATAGTGATGCTGGTAAACAACTGCTGTGGAGCATTCAGTCTCTGAGATGTGCTCATTGATCATCCTGGACCCAAACGGAGGAGAAGACTCTCCTGTGGAGCTGCAAATTGCTGAGTTTTGTGTGCTGTTGACCTTGAGTTTGAGGGTCGCTCTGGGATGGAGGGAATTATCTTCAGGGTCACTACTTCTCTTGTTCTGAGGTGTTCGTGGAGGGACTTGCTCCTGAAATGGGTTTTCCCAATTAGAGTCATGTCACGGAGAATCAATGCATCACACCTCAAATACAGATTCCCTCTCCAACCACAGCCTTTACACACACTACATCACTTCCTGTTCATCTCAGCCACCTGAGGATTTTCCATATGTATGGCAGTAAAAGATGATTCCAGAACATGAGTTTATTTCATTCTATTGAATAGTCCTCTTCTTATTTATTTTACTTATTTCATATTTAGTTATTTTATTTGATATATTTTACATATTTAGCCATACAAGTTTTTTTTATTTATTTTTGATTTAAATCGACGTAAAACTGAAACGCATAATACTTTCCCCCCATGTCATTCCACTTAACTTAATTTCTGAACTTATTTGTATTGTTTTCTTTGTATGTATGGATTACTTGGATTGTTACCGAGATCTGGTTGAAATTTTATGTCAACAGCACCTTTAGAAATATATTTACAGAGAAAAATGGTGATATGTTCAATACTTATTTTACCTGCTGTGTGTGTGTTTATATTTATTTATTCATTTATTTATTTTAGATGCACAAATATAGAATGTTGGGAAAGATGCAAAGATAAGCGTGTCTTAAATGAGAGGGAACCACCAGTAGGTGGCAGCAAGTCGTAATGAGTAAGTCATTGAGTCATTCATTCAAACGATTCAGGCAGATTCGTTCAAGAATGAAACAAATGGCTTTATGAGCGGACCACTGAATCAGTGTTGCTCAGAGATGCGCCACAGTTTTCCTGTGATCTTTGTTTTGAACTATTTTCGTTCAATTTGAACTCTTGCATAAAATCAAAAACTTGAGTCTCTTGGTCACATTGTGTTGCTTAACTAGGCTATTTAATACATATAGAAAAACTAGGTTACATTTTTACCACAGTTTGTTTTTTCTGTGTGCAGTTGTTCATTTGTTTTGATTTCTCCACAAAACCTCTCAACTGGTGCGACCTTTTCACTGTTGATTATCCATTATCAGTAACCGTTTAAACCAAATAAAATAAAATCAGAAGCGTTCTTGCCGAAATGTTAATTTTAATCGGATTATTTGTCCGTTTGGGCAAGTCGAATTCTTTCACTTGCCCCTTCAAAAAATCAGTTTGTCCCACACAAGCATTAATGTGGAGCTCTGTTACTGTAGCCTATATAAGATTCATGTGGTAATGTCAAGCCCTGGCAATAACATCCATCTATAGAATGCATGGCATTAGTAATGACTGCTGAAATAGAAGTTATTTTCCGTTGTCATCTGTAATGTTAAAGCGTATTCAGCTCTCTGTGAATTCAGCGGCCTGGTTAAATGATCGTTTTGCAATGTCTGCAAAATCAACATGAAATGCGTAAGTGTTGGAAAGAAAGATGTCATGTACTGTAAGTGGTTTGTCAGTTTGTGAATATGTTTCGGTTGTGCTTGTGTCCGGCCGCTGGATGATGGATTACCTGTCAAGAGGACTAAATATTTTGTATCCCTCGTTCCTTTCGATGCTAATGGAGTCAGTGATGTCTTTAAATCAGGGCAGCTGTGTTCAGGTCTGATAAAGCTTGAATATTTCTCAAGCACACGTTTTGTTTGCAGTTTTTGTGTGTTTGAATTGTGTCAGCTGCGTTCATGTCCTCTGTGGCTTTACCTCCATAACCTCAGCTGTGCATTGTAACGTGGTTTATACTTTAACGATACTTAGTCTCTAATTTTGTGAATTACTGGAATCATTCACTTACAAAGTGTCACACTTCGTCCTTAAACACAATATGAATCAAAAGCCCAAACATATTGGGAATGTACTGGTCAACCTTTTCCATATAATGGAAAGTGAATGCAGACTTTTAGTTGTAAGTTGACAAAAGCAAATTCGCTTGATGTTTACATCCACAGTAGTTTTTAAAAGTTAGCGTGAGTGTAAAATATTGATGTTACTGTTGATGTCCCAAAATATTTGACATCTACTGAAGAGGTCAGTGAGTAAGGCCTTAAACATGGGTGATTTCCTCAAATAAGCTGTTGTGTGACTTCAGAAGACAAGCTGTGGACAAGGTTTATAATTCCTTTACGGTGAAGGCATTTTGGAGTTCATTTACATCACATTGATTGAAAAGAGCAGCTAGGACAATCTGCTAAATATCTCCTTTTGTATTTTGTAAAAAAAAAAAAATGCTAGAATTGTTATTTTGGTGTGAAATATTTGTTGCGTTTCAGGATTACACTTAAAAATACATATATCAGTATGGAAGCTATGCTGAAGCCATTTGCATTGTTTAATGATTGTTGTCTAATAAGCACTTTTGTAGTTTGAAACAGTCAGGCGTTCAAACGGGGAACCCCTGGCCGCCCTATAAGGAGAGGACCCCCCTGCACCCCTGCTATAAAGGACTGGTGCGCCTTCTGCACTGCAAAACCCTACATATAGTCATCTTTACACTGCTTTACAAGGTGAAACTTATCCTGGAATAATAATGTGTGTGTGTGTGTGTGTGTGTTGGAGGGGGATTTTTCATTTTAAATGCAGATGTCTGCCCATCTAGAAGAAGCAAATACATGGTTTTCCAATTGTCTCTTCACCCCTGTTAACATTCTTTCCATGCTTCTGTTGTTTAGATCTGGATGGATCATCAGACCATGTCTGAACATGTGTTGTGTATGGTGCTCTACCTGATAGAACTTGGACTTGATAATCAGGTCCAGGACGATCAAGTGGAAGAGGTAAGCTTTGTTTTCCTAAAAGAGACTGGTCTAGTCTCAGAATCGTTTAGCACGTACTTCAGTATTGCCAGTACTTTTATTTGTAAATTGGACAGTGCTGGAACTCAAAGGGCACAACGACCTCAGGTTCCTGAACATGCAATGAACACATCCTTAAAATAACACATGCCTTGCTGTGGCGCTTACAGGGCTCCCTTTCAAATAATTTGTGATATACATATGATGGCAATAATCACAAATAACTTTTGGCTACCGGCATTAATCTACAAATTACACAATCACACAAATATTATATTTTAAATTTAAAACACAACATTTGAGTAAAGCATTACTGGATGTTCTTGCCAGTGTTTTAACATCTCTAGACAATTTAATAAACATTTAATGATTAAATATTTAGCTGCTTGCATCTTACCTTGCACTTGATTGGCAATCAAATCAAAACAAATAATTTTGACCATTTTTGACATACAGACTGCAGCTCATTATGTTATTATTTTATAGCAAAGTTGATCTATAATTTCAAACAGGGGCGTCATGCATTCATGATTTTTGAGGGGGCACATTTCGGGAGTATGTCATTCTACAAAAGCACTGTATAACTGATATAGGCTTATTTTTTTATATTTTTTTTCCCTTTTTATTCAAAACAATTCCAAACATGCTTAATATATCAGGAAATATCTCGTTTCTCAAATATGTGTAGGTAAACGCGTTTTGCACCTTTATAGATTGTTATTTGATCAATATATGGAAATGTAGTGTAATCTATTAACTACACATAAAAACCTGACTTTTTACTTAAGTGCCATATCATGCCATAAAATATTTTTAATACGACTGAATTTGCATTTAATGTAAATTTTAATAAAATATTGTAAGATACTTATTTTAACACTTTCATTTTACAGAGAGTAAAGAACATTTACATTATCAAAAAACATTTTCATTCAGTCTAGCCAGAGTTCAGGCACTCTCAAAAACTCCCATTAAAATCACTGAAGCACTTTACATTATGAAACGAATATCTTACTTACATTCGTACGCACAATGACTATTAAATCCAAATAATGCACATTGACATGGATTTTTGCCAATTCCAGCCGACGATTATCGGTGCCGATTAATCGGTCCACCTCTTTTACAAACAGTTGGCTAAAACAAATACAGCATACTTGGAATTATTATTTTTATCCCCCCCCCCCCCCCAAATTAGCCAGCTTTAAGTTCCAATCTGTTTGCATTGGGTTTCGATTTCCTTTGAAACAAAGTAGTGTCCTAACACACTCAACTGAACAACCAGCCAGCCAGCACACTGTACTTACTCTATCAGCACTTAACTAGTTAAATCAGTGTTAGTCCAGAACAGAACACCTTCTGACTAGATTATTTCTGGCAGCTGAAAGCCCAAGCTTTAGGTAAGGATTCCAGACTGGTGTTTTGTCCGTCTCGCTGAGATGTTTTTTCCTGTTCTGTCGTAGGAGCCCTGTATTGAGGAGCACTGCCATGACAGCTGGTTCCCGGGCACCAGTCTGCTGTCTAACCTCCATCACGTGATCAACTTTGTGCGGGTCCGAGTGCCAGAGACGGCACCTGAGGTGGAGAGGAAGCGAGAGAGGGAGAGAGAACGGGAAACTCCAGCCAGCACCAGCTCTGAGAGCAGCAGCTTCGGCCAGGTGAGACACATTCTCTCAGGTGTGAGCGTCGTCTGACTGTCACAGAGCTCTGTTTAGTGCTCATCACATCACTCTCGTTTCACAGAGTTCCCGAAGGCTGACGGGAAATTGGAGAGAGGTAGAAGGATTTGGGAATGATTTTAAAGTGGTGTGAAATGATCTTTAGAGTTCAGTTTGGGATGGTTTGAATGAGGAAGACTGCACTTGTTTTGTTATTCATAGACCAGCTCGTTTCTTGTCATTAGTATTTCCAATAATTATTCTGACGCAAGTTAGTGGGTCTGTGACAAATAAGCTTGTCTGAGATTCTGAAAATGTGAAGAAAATATATTGCTTAAAAATGATGTGCCAATATTTTACAAATGTGAGGTAGTGTTTGCAACAACAACAAAAAAACCTTTAATTAAATGTCAGATGATGAACAATTTTAATACATGACCGTGAATATCTGATGGATGATTTTGTTAAACATTTTTTAACTTTGATTACAAATAATGACATCTTAATAATGGATATTACAGTTGTTGTGAGGATCAAATGCTTAAAATATTAAAATATAAATATGACCGCTTCACTACTTTTTAAAAAAAGAATGAAGTTTTGCCGAGTAACTAAGAACACTACAGTTCAAAAGACTGGGATCAGTAATATCTTATTTTTGTTTTTTTCTTACTAAATAATTATTTTATTCTCATCCAGGCTGCATTTTATTTATTTGATTTATTTGATCATAAATACAGGAAAAAAACTGTGAATTACAATAAAAAAATAACATTTCTATTTGAATATACTTTAAAATATAATTTATTCCTTTGGTGGCAAAGGAGATTTTTCATTCTCAGTTATCTTGTGAAGATTTTATGTAACATTAATAATGTGTTTGTCATTTAAAGAGGTTTATTCAAGTCTTCGGTTATCTAAAGAAATTGCACACAGTCCAGAATCACTAAATTTAATAGGATGTCATTGACCCAATTGCAAATAAATGCACAGGAAATGGAGCACTGGTCATAATGTACCTTCTAGTACTTCTAGTTTTTCTGAGATTGTGTGCGGTTTTTTTTTTTTTTGGGGGGGGGTGCATTGTAAACTGCTCCAGTTTTCTCCTGCTTGGTTTGTTTGACGTGTTCAGAAATGTTCTAGCTAGAGATGAGTTATGAGAGGTAGTTTTCTTTAACTGCATGCGTGATGTATAGTGATCTAATGAGTCTTGAGCCCAGCGGTCAGCGGTTCACTGCTCATCGTTAAATATTCATCCGCTTCAGTGAGACCTGAATACTAATTAAACACACTGACACCTTCCATAAGAGTAAGTACTCAGTATGTGCAAAGGAGTTCTCTCTTATTATGTTGATTTCAGAATTATGTTCTGCCAATCGTGGGTCAGAAATTACATTTAAAATAGAAATGTTTTAATGAGCAATGTCCTTCAATAACCTTCACCTTATTACTTATACTGCACATTCTGATATTTAATATTAGTGCATTTTACTACTACTAATAATTAATAAACTCTTTTTTAAATATCTTTTATCAGGCCCTTGCTAAGACCATGCATTAAAATGATTTAACACCCGGACTAATAATAGCATGTGTATCCCTTGCTGTGAGTGACTATGACCAAGCAAATTTCTCCTCAGCGGGTGAGCTGTCAGTGACTGGTTTTCATGCCTCTGTCTGTGAATTCTCCTCAGAACCTGCGTGAAGCTCAGGTGTTCAGTCTAGTGGCGGAGCGCAGAAGGAAGTTCCAGGAGATCATAAACCGCAGTAACCACGAGGCCAGTCAGGCGGTGCGGCCCAAGTCGTCGTCCTCTCGCTCGCTGCCGCCCGGCTCTCCTCCGCAGCTGGTGACCGAGATCCTGGAGATCGGTGAGAGCATGCTGTCTCTCCTGGTCAAGCTGCACCAGAAACTGTCTGGCAAGCAGAACTCTCTGTCTCTGAGCTGGCTGGCTGAGGTGGATCCAGCCCATCATCCGCACGGAGATGGGTTAACAGCCATCGAAAGGATCCTGGCCAAAGCTGCTGCCCGTAGCCGGCACAGCAAGAGGTGCCTTCAGGAAATCTGTGGAAAGGTGTGTCCACCCATACCGCCCAAGAAGAACAGTCCTGGAGATAAGAAGAGCATGGACAAGGAAGAGAGGTGTGTGTGTGCTCCCAAAAATATCATTTCTGACCCTGGACCACAAAACCAGTCATAAGGGTCAACTTTTCGAAATTGAGATTTATACATCATCGGAAAGTTGAAATAAATAATCTTTCCATTGATGTATGGTTTGTTAGGATAGGACATTATTTGGCCGAGATACAACTATTTGAAATTCTGAAATCTGAGGATGCAAAAAAAAAAAATCTAATCCTTGAGGAAAATCACCTTTAAAGTTGCATATTACTAATCAACAATTGAGTTTTGATATATTTACAGCAGGAAAATATCTTCAAGGAACATGAACTTTACATAATATCCTAATGATTTTTGCATAAAAGAAAAATCTATATTTTTTGACCCATACAATGTATTTTGGGCTATTGCTACAAATATACCCCAGCGACTTAAGACTGGTTTTGTGCTCCAGAATCACATATGTATATTTTTTTCACCCGTACTCAAAGCGTCAGAGTTAATTAAACATGTTGCCTGCAAACCAAACAACTATACAGTAAATGGTTTTCTGTAGGGGGTGAAAAATTTTATTTAATGTGATTGTCTGGGTCCGGAGTCATAAAATCTATGGTCCATTTATAAGCCCAATCCTTTGTCACAAATAAAGGGAATTATTATTATTATTTTTTTTGGAATATAAGAATATGCGAGGCTAGAAGAAAATACAAGAAGTTTAGTGGCTTTCTGCCAAAATGCAGCTTCGTCATGGTACAGCTTGTTATGCAAATGTGACTCTGGAGTCTTAGAGACTTTTCTTATATGCCAAAAATCATTAGGATATTAAGTGACGATAATGTTCCATGAAGAGTTTTTAGACATTTCTTACCATAAATATCAAAACTTAATTTTTGATTAGTAATATGCATTGCTAATGACTTCATTTTGAACAACTTTAAAGGTGATCTTCTCAATATTTAGATTTTTTTGCTCCCTCAGTTTCCAGATTTTCAAATAGTTGCATCTCAGCCAAATATTGTCCTCCTAACAAACCATACATCAATGGAAAGATGATTTATTCAGATTTCAGATGACGTATAAATCTCAATTTTTAAAAAATTGACACTTATGGTTTTATTGTTAAATGTAACAATGCCAGTATCAATGACTTGGACTGGATGGGGGCACAAAAAAACCCTAATTGGGACATCCCTATTTTTGTACCATTACATGTTTGTGCTGACTTTAATCCAATTAACTGATGATTAATCACACATCAACGTGGGCTCAAAACCCCCAAAAAGTCATATGCTAAATAAAGTTTTGAAAAGCCATAACAAAAAGTAGCTTTAGAAAGAAATGTTTTGATTCAACATACCTAAATACAACTTCAGATGCAGCTTCTGAAGACAATGTTATGGCCATATTATAGCCTTAAAATATATATTTACAAAGACTGTTCAGAGGTGGCATTTCTTCATTTACACAGCAAGGTAAAATTGCATAAATAATACTGAGGTTAACAGATTGGGTTTATGAACTCTTTTATAAAGTCAGTATCATTTATGCAATCGTGAAATGACAAGAAATGGAAATTACCATATACCAACCAGAATTTCAACTGGTCCATCCCTAACTAATGAGCATTTCCATTGGACTTAATGATCGACCATTTTCAAAATCCATCCAAATCCATCCTTCAAACAGTCACCGACTGTAGTCAGGTTATCATCACATGTCAACATTTCAAAACCATTTGACTCTAACCCATCATTCATAGCTTTTGAAAATAAACATTTCATAATTAACAGTTATACTGAGGCAAATCATTTCTGTTTTGACATCTGCAGGCGTCAAAGGGCCAGAGAGAGACAGCAGAAGCTGCTGGCGGAGTTTGCCTCCAGGCAGAAGAGCTTCATGGAGACTGCCATGGATGTTGGTGAGCTTGAACACGAGTTGAAGTTGTTTGCTGACCTTTATTAAACACATCTGATGATTCTCTCCAGCGGTTAATTAGCAGATGATCAGTTTGATGTTTATTTAAATTTTCATTCTGACGTTTGTCTGAACTGAAGACTTCGGCGTGTTTTATCTCGATGTTTTCACCTCATCTTTGAGTCTGTCTGTGACTGTTCTGTATGTATCTGGGATGTGCAAAACCCGACTCGTGGGGGGGGGGGGGGGGGGGGCATTTAAATGAGATTTGTTCTTGCATTGAAAAATAGCCAAGCAACATAACGGACTGCAGACATCTTGAGAAACATTTTTTAATGTGTGGAATTTAGAATTTCCGTTAAGTTTCGGTTAGTCTGTTTAAATGTTTCAAAATTTTAAAATTTAATAGGCTGATTAAAAGGTTAATTAAAATAGTTTATAGTGAAAGCACTGCATTTTAACGTATTAATGAATATTATTGTAGCTTCATGTATGGGCATTAAGTGAATAGCAAATCTCGATTTAGACAAATGTGTGTACACTTCTGGTTTTAATGATATGCTCTTTTGTGTAGTGTTCTGAACTTAAGTCCATTACTACAACGTTTTGCACGTAGTTTAGAGGAAGTGGTAAACCTGCAGAAGTCCTTGAAGGCTGAGGCTGTGGGCTGTAATCTTACTCTCTTGAAGGAAGGTGACTCTTATTGCCTCCGTTCTGCCCTTCACACTCCCTTCAGTCCTTTTTAGCACACCCTTGCGTGTGTGTGTGTGTGATTCTCAGGGGCCGTACTACTGTGAGCTGGTCTCCGAGATCAGAAGAAAATTCAGTGACACCATGTTTAAGACATGAGTGATGAAGGTTTAATATAAGCCTTACTAGAATATCTTGGTACAGTCAATGTCATATCTTACACATGACCCCCCCCCCCTCCCCATGTACTGTATATGGGATGATTTACAAGAATCTCTTTCGAGATTGTAGCTACTAGGGTTATTTGAGATTGTCAACTTTAGTACCAATTGTAATATGTTAAAGAAATGTATAGTGGTCAACCGATATATCGTCAAGGCAGAAATTTGGCATTCTTTAAGATTCATTAAGAAACAAGAAATCAATATTGTCAGCCCAGCCATAGCATTGACACGGTCATTGTGCCATTGGAGAAACACTAATTAAATGTTACCGTTTCAGTCAATGATTTTGGCCCTCCAAAACCAAAAATGTACCTCCTGCCAATTGTTTCGGTGGCTGAAATTTGTGATATCTGTATGATATCTGATCTGTTTAGAGAAACAGGTTTCGTCTTGTTCGCCAGAAGTCAACAACAAAAGCTAAACTTATGTTGAGATTTGACTGAAATACTAGCTTCAGATGCTGACATTGAGCAGTGTCTGTATTATAGATGTAATCTCACAAGCCTGTGATTGTCAGAATAAAGCATTCTCTTGAGCTCTGATGTACAGGCTCCATTTGTTTTCCAGATTTGAATCAAAGGTCACTTTGGACAGGAATATTTCATCTGGAATTCTAATGAGATAAATTGGGCCAGCATTTCGAGCATCTGTGCATATGGTAATGAATCTCAGAGCAGTACTCGATGACTTCTCTTAACAGTGAAAGGACTGTCAACACTGAATACAGTAAAAGGGGAATGAGGTTCATAAATTAAAACAAGTTCTAATTTAAGAGAACTTGAGAGCCAAAATATAGTCTCACATAGTCACTACCTTTGTTGTCTACATGAAGCTGGACTTGCTTTCGTTTTGGAAAGTAATATTAGGTGAGAAAAGAAATTCTCCATCAGTGTTTTCACGAGTTTACCTACTTTCAGGGGAACACAAACACATTCAAATATATAATTTTCAACTTGTTTCTTGCTGAAAATAACAATTACCCATTAACAATTTTGACATTTATTATAGGCTTCAGCTTCCCTTTTGCTACACCCGGGAACACATTGATTTGAAATGAATCTTTTATAATTTTAGTTTTGTTTACGTCTCCTGTGTTAAGTTGTTTTTTTTCTGCTTAATTGCTTCGTCTTAATTACTTTATTTATTGCTTATGTCAATGTCAATGTCACCTTTATTTATATAGCGCTTTAAACAAAATACATTGCGTCAAAGCAACTGAACAACATTTATTAGGAAAACAGTGTCAATAATGCAAAAATGATAGTTAAAGGCAGTTCATCATTGGATTCAGTTATGTCATCTCTGTTCAGTTAAATAGTGTCTGTGCATTTATTTGCAATCAAGTCAACGATATCGCTGTAGATGAAGTGTCCCCAACTAAGCAAGCCAGAGGCGACAGTGGCAAGGAACCGAAACTCCATCGGTGACAGAATGGAGAAAAAAACCTTGGGAGAAACCAGGCTCAGTTGGGGGGCCAGTTCTCCTCTGACCAGACGAAACCAGTAGTTCAATTCCAGGCTGCAGCAAAGTCAGATTGTGCAGAAGAATCATCTGTTTCCTGTGGTCTTGTCCTGGTGCTCCTCTGAGACAAGGTCTTTACAGGGGATCTGTATCTGGGGCTCTAGTTGTCCTGGTCTCCGCTGTCTTTCAGGGATGTAGAGGTCCTTTCTAGGTGCTGATCCACCATCTGGTCTGGATACGTACTGGATCCGGGTGACTGCAGTGACCCTCTGATCTGGATACAGACTGGATCTGGTGGCCACGGTGACCTCGGAACAAGAGAGAAACAGACAAATATTAGCGTAGATGCCATTCTTCTAATGATGTAGCAAGTACATAGGTTGTTATGGGAAGTGTTTCCGGTTCCGGTTTACCTAATTAATGCAGCCTAAAAATCATTTAACGGATTTGGATAATAAAAGCATATTAGTATGTTATGTGTATGCCAGGTTAAAGAGATGGGTCTTTAATCTAGATTTAAACTGCAAGAGTGTGTCTGCCTCCCGAACAATGTTAGGTAGGTTATTACAGAGTTTGGGCGCCAAATAGGAAAAGGATCTGCCGCCTGCAGTTGATTTTGATATTCTAGGTATTATCAAATTGCCTGAGTTTTGAGAACGTAGCGGACGTAGAGAATTATAATGTAAAAGGAGCTCATTCAAATACTGAGGTGCTAAACCATTCAGGGCTTTATAAGTAATAAGCAATATTTTAAAATCTATGCAATGCTTGATAGGGAGCCAGTGCAGTGTTGACAGGACCGGGCAAATATGGTCATACTTCCTGGTTCTAGTAAGAACTCTTGCTGCTGCATTTTGGACTAGCTGTAGTTTGTTTACTAAGCGTGCAGAACAACCACCCAATAAAGCATTACAATAATCTAACCTTGAGGTCATAAATGCATGGATTAACATTTCTGCATTTGACATTGAGAGCATAGGCCGTAATTTAGATATATTTTTGAGATGGAAAAATGCAGTTTTACAAATGCTAGAAACGTGGCTTTCTAAGGAAAGATTGCGATCAAGTAGCACACCTAGGTTCCTAACTGATGACGAAGAATTGACAGAGCAACCATCAAGTCTTAGACAGTGTTCTAGGTTATTACAAGCAGAGTTTTTAGGTCCTATAATTAACACCTCTGTTTTTTCAGAATTTAGCAGTAAGAAATTACTCGTCATCCAGTTTTTTATATCGACTATGCAATCCATTAGTTTTTCAAATTGGTGTGTTTCATCGGGCTGCGAAGAAATATAGAGCTGAGTATCATCAGCATAACAGTGAAAGCTAACACCATGTTTCCTGATGATATCTCCCAAGGGTAACATATAAAGCGTGAAGAGTAGCGGCCCTAGTACTGAGCCTTGAGGTACTCCATACTGCACTTGTGATCGATAGGATACATCTTCATTCACTGCTACGAACTGATGGCGGTCATATAAGTACGATTTAAACCATGCTAATGCACTTCCACTGATGCCAACAAAGTATTCAAGTCTATGCAAAAGAATGTTGTGGTCAAATTATTCTGTGGTCAGTAATCTAGTGGTCTGCTTCATTAAGCTTGTTCACTGTATGATGAGAGCTTGACTGAGGTGTTGATTAAGGCTGGAGTTTGAACTGTAAATTTGGTGAATGGCTTGTGTGTTTTTGATGAACAAGTACTTCTGGATAAAAAGAAAAAAAATCGGGTAGATGGATTTGAATGAAATTATGGTTGAAATCAACAAGAAGTAGTTTCACCCTCATGATATTTGAGATTTTGACCTTTTTTTACTGTGTATAAATGTCATGAATTGTCCGCCCATGAGGACTAGTTGTCACACTGTTGAGTTGGGACGGGTGTGTTGGAGGGGAGCAGATCCAGGCAGGCCGCCTCAGGCAAACACGGTCACATTAACTCCCCAGCACAAACGTTTCATTTCCACATACACTTCTGTCTCTGTCTGAGCACCTAAAGCTATAAATCAATCAAAACACATGGTGACATTTACAAAGCCTCTATTTGCTCTGAAATTGAACATGTTCTTTAACATTTAGGAGTAATTTAGAAAAGGTAATTAATCCCCATGAATATGTCAGTCAGGAATAGCGCATATCGGCAGTGTTTGGGACCGGGAATGCTACTTTTAAAGCTATGGAAATGTGAGTAACTATATGCAATACGTCCCTAATGTTTTTCACTGGTGAAATGTAACAAAGTAGTACTACTTTGCTCTTTTGTTGTAAATATCTGTACTTCTCTTGAGTTTTTATATTTTTGTCATTATCTTTATCTAAATACACAGTCGTGTATCAATAAGTTTGATATCAATAAGTTTTAGGTACATGTTTTAGGATACTGTGTTTAGATCCTGACCTTCACAGACAGCAGAATGTTCTGCTCACTTCGCACATGCCGTACAAAAACAGGGTTTACACACTACATTAGCTCCGTTGTTACTGCGTTTAATGCATGACCGCATTAACCTCCATTTAACTGTGTTAATTTAACCAGGAGAGGGCAAAAAATAATTCAGAACCATATTATATAACTAATTGTTTTGCCAATCTACTGCACTCAGAATTCATGTGCATTTATTGGATTTTACAACCATTTTCTCTCACTCTCATGCTTGGCTTCTCTCCATTTTGGTTTTGTGTAAAATCCTTAGAAAAGGTACTGTGATGAGACCATGGTGCAGTGGGATGCCACGGTAATGAATGATATGTTATTGATGTTATTGATCATAGGGAAAGAGGTCCAGTTTGATCTTCATCATTGCTTTTAAATCTAGTAAGTGGTCTTGATTTGATTGAACAGATTGGTTATACAATACTTTTCACTCAACATTTCTCTGAACTCATTCTTTCAGTGTTCAACTTAGTGAGGAGGAATGCACAGAATTTGCTCGAAATGCGGCTTAATTTTGCTGCCTGTATTTTGGAACAGCCTTCAGACCTTTGGTGCCTTCACATGCTGTAGAGTATTTGTGGGCAGCTCTGTAGTCCCCCTTTTTTTTTTTTTAAGGGAAATCATGTGATCTACCAGTCTCAGATGTCCTCTATATAATCCTATTTGTTTGTTATCTGACAGTGTTGTTTGATTTTGTGTTTAACAGAGTCACCTGATACAGATGCAGTGATGGACATGGGCTCGGCGGAAGCTCTGGACTCAGAGGTTCTGTATGACTGTGTGATCTGTGGTCAGAGCGGCCCGTCTACTGAAGACAGACCCACAGGACTGGTGGTACTGCTGCAGGCCTCATCCGGTATCACGCACCTTTTAGTATTAACAATTAGGGCTGCACGATATGTCGTCTAAGCATCGATATCGCTTTGTAAGAATCCACGATAGTCACATCGCAGGATGTGCGATGTAGGCTGTCGTAGTTGATCCGTTATTCATTAATCAATTGACACGATGGTGCTCGCCCCATTTTTGTCTGTAAGAAAAATGTAGATTGGATTTCATATCGCAATATATATCGCAGAAAAATAAAATGTCGCAATGTAATTTTTTCCCAATATCGTGCAGCCCTATTAACAATGTATCTGTGTCTATCTCAGCAGTGGTCTCTAAAGTCGGCCGCACACCGGACAAGAAGCGCAGGACTGTGTCATGTCTTTGCATTGTTTTGAGTCATTGCTAGGCTCAGCCGGTATGTGTACACTTATAGAAAACAATGTACAAATTCCAAACGCCCTTGAAGGGCACTTCGGGAAGGGGACGCCATTTGTAGAGACTTTCCAAACGAAAGTGAACAACTGAATCCCTTCATTAAGGACACTTCCAGAAGTCCGTTAGCGAAGGGAACGTGATGGTAGGGCTGTGACGGTTGGGGGTTTTTTCTTACCGCGGTGATGAAGCAAATAGACTCGCGATTTGGCGGTTAACCGCCCCCGCCCCCCCACACACACACACAAACACACAAAATCCCCCGGCGGGTGCGTCACACACTCAAGAACGCATGCAGCTTGTAATGGAAATGAATAATATTGAAATTAATAATTACAACGCAGTATTCTTTATTAACAAATAAACAAATAACAGTTACAGTTATACTAAATGGTAAATATTAATAATTAACTAATGATTAGGCTAAAGTTAAACTTTCTTCTTAATAATTATAAAGCAGTATTCTATTATAAACTAATAAACAAATTAAGATTTATATTAAATTGTAGCTAAATATTAATAGTTAACTATATAGGCTAAACATGAACAACCTTTTTTAAAGTGCAAAATAACAAAACAAAAAGTGAACAAGTGTTTGTCTGTTGGGCCGTTTAAGTGAATCGTGCTGCTGCTTTTATTTTTCCGTCTTCATGTTGCGTGACAGGAAAACCAACATGTTAACCTTGTCAGGTTTCAGCGAGGATCTTAACGGGGTGACGATGTTGCCAGCCGCACTGAATACACGCTATGATGGAGTGCTCGTAGCGCATATAGACATATATTTTCTTGCCACTTTTGACAGAAGAGGGAATCGAGCCTGATTATCCCGCCACCAGGCAAGCGGATCAGAGTGCAGATCGAGTGCTTCCTCCTGCAAATACCTTGTGACTTCAGTGTCTGCACGGATTCTTTTTGGAATCGGATTGGAGGATTGTGCTCTTCTCATTCCAAGCAGGTCCGCAAGATTCTTTTTTTTTTTTTTTTTGGAGGAGAAGATGGCGCACTTTCTCCTTCTCCCTCTCCAGCCGCAGCGGCACTCATTGCAGCTTCTCCATCCCCGATATCACGCCGTTCTTCGGGCACTGCCAGCATCTCCTCCAGGAGCGCATCTTTAACCCTTGTGGGTTGTTGGGGACGTTTTCGTCCACTAGGGGGTAAAGTTGAGTTTTATTTTGGCCACAACTTTCTCTGTGTTTGAGCTAATGGAATGATTTTTGGTGACAAATCTTATTTTGACCCATATTTTGGGAAAATGCTTTGAAATTTTTCAAAAACTCAACGGTACACTGTGGGCAAATTCACTACCCTTTCGGGATGTTCGTGGATGAAAACATCCACTAAATTAAACTGCTGTAAAAATGTATCAGATAAATATTTTTTCCCATTTTTTTTGCATAAATCTATTAATCAACCTCAGTCCTGATCAAAACTACCAATTTTTTTTTAAAAATTCCAAAATTTTAACTTTTTAATTACCAAGTTCATAAATGATGTCACTGATTTGGGAAAAAAAACACACAAAATTACATATTTTCAATATAAAAAGTGATTGTGGACTGGATTTTTTTTAACCTTTTATCACAGTCTTGGGCATGTCAAAGATTAGTAACAAGATTGGTTACTAATTGTTAGTTTTTGTGCAACATTAGATTTAAATTTTTTCTCCCTAATTAGCTGTTGGTGGCTGTTTTTGCCCCATTGACTTCCATTATAACGACATTTTTTGATTGCAAAGCCATGACACCATATAATCATGCATTCTTGATTGTTTGTGGTTTTCACTTTTGGGAAGAGGTAAAAAAATGTATTTTTACAGTTGATCACTAGGTGGAACCATTAACCCTTTAAATAGGCCTGTGCAAAAAAAGGCTTGGTTTCTGGCTTGTATATGGAGTTATATGGAGTATAACAGCAAATTAAAGTGTTTGTGTGTGTGTGAGATTCTTGATTGTTGGTGGTTTTTCCTGTTGGGAAGAGGTAACATTTGTTATTTTTTACAGTTGTTCATTAGGTGGGACCATTAACCCTTTAGATAGGCCTGTGCAAAAAAAGGCATAGTTTGTGGCTTGTATGGAGTTATATGGAGTATAATAGCAAATTATAGTGTGTGTGAGTGTGTGTGTGTGAGAGAGATAGAGAGAGAGAGAGAGAGAGAGAGAGAGAGAGAGGGTGTGAGAGAGACCTTTGTGCACTTACCTTGATGTACAGTATTTGAAAAAATCAAAATATGCACCTCATGCTCTCAGAACTACATGGAGTAAACAATAAAAAAAGAAGTGTGTTTATGCACCTGCTTCCTTTTGATGGTGAAAAGTACAGATGGCCTATAAGTGAAATGCTCCTCTTTTCTTGATGGTAAAGCCAGTTTAAAACCTTAAAATCCTGTAAAAAAAATCTACTTCGCATCAAATTTATGAACATAATGTATTATCAACCAAAATGCAATACCAACTTCAAATAAGCTGCAGCTCGCTGGAGGGGTCACGCTACATAATCATTTCTAAAACTTTGGTACAAGTCAAGCCCTTTCTTGTGTTGCTTGCTGCTCTTCTCACCATTAAATATCCAGCACGATGGCATGCAAGTGTTTAAATCCACGTACTTTGCTTTTGTTTAGTCTATTCGCTTATTAAGTCTGACGTCACGTAGCAGTGCTTCCGTGTCCAAACGCTCTATCAGTTACCACGAGAAAACAACAAAAGGTGCTAATATAAACTCACAATGTGATAGAATACTAGCGAAAAAGTTATAATATGAACCTTTAACTCCATACCGAAGTACCAGATAGCCAGACAATGAAAATATAAATATAAAAAAAATATCTAAAAATGATTTGTTTTTGGGACGCTGTGAGCACGGAGACTGTAGTGTATATCGTAAGTTTGAAAGCATTTAACTTAAATTATCAATATGATTAAACAGTGCTCATAAACGGCTGCTGAGGTCATATTCTCAAGTGAAGCGAGTTGAGGCCTGGAACCGGAAACAGCGCTTCTTACGTCATCACTTAACAACCGAATACTTTCACCACCATTAAAAAGCAGCAGGTGCATAAATACACTTTTGTTTACTCCATGTAGTTCTAAGAGCTGAGGTGTACATTGTGATTTTCTGAAATACATTAAGGTAAGTGTGCAAAGGTCTCTCTCACACACACTCTCTCTCTCTTTCTCACACACACACACATACACACTCAATATAATATGCTGTTATACTCCATATAGCTTCATATACAAGTCAGAAACTAAACTTTTTTTTGCACAGGCCTATCTAAATGGTTAATGGTCCAACCTAGTGATCAACTGTAAAAATAACAAATGTTGCCTCTTCCCAACAGGGAAAACCACCAACAATCAAGAATCTCACACACACACAAACACTATAATTTTCTGTTATACTCCATATAACTCCATATACAAGCCAGAAACTAAGCCTTTTTTTGCACAGGCCTATCTAAAGGGTTAATGGTCCCACCTAGTGATCAACTGTAAAATTAACAAATTTTACCTCTTCCCAAAAGGGAAAACCACAAACAATCAAGAATGCATGATTACATGGTGTCATGACTTTACAATCAAAAAATGTCGTTATAATGGAAGTCAATGGGGCAAAAACAGCCACCAACAACTAATTAGGGAGAAAAAAATTTAATCTAATGTTGCACAAAAACTAAAAATGCATCAAAGCCAATGTTGCTACTAAACTTTGACATGCCCAAGACTGTTATAAAAAGTACAAAAAAAATCCAGCCACAATTACTTTTATATTGAAAATAAGTCATTTTGTGTGTTTTTTTTCCCCAAACCAGTGACATCATTTATGAACTTGGCAATTAAAGAGTTAAAATCTTGGATTTCTTTAAAAACATTTGGTAGTTTTGATCAGGACTGAGGTTGATTAACAGATTTATGCAAAAAAAAAAAAGGAAAAAAAATGTGAATCTGATTCATTTTTACAGCAGTTTAATTGAGTGGATGTTTTCATCCCGAACAACTCGAAAGGGTAGTGAATTTGAACAATCCACAAGGGTTAACGTCATCGCGTGGGTTGATGTCCTTGTGTCTTGGGTCAATGAATGAGGCCTTTGCCAATAGTTGCTGTGTGGCAGGTGCACTATATTTGTCTTTCAAGACTCCAACCATTTTTTTTTTCAGGTTGCGCGTCAACTCCGTATCGTCATCGGTTGGGAGCAAAAGATCCTCAGTTAATAACTGTAGGACTGGTTTAACAGAGGACGCTGTAAAGGTCTTCTCGGAAGACAGCGCATCTGTAAAATCTGCAACCTTCTTCAGCGCTGCATTAATGGATTCGAGGACTTCGATGTCCTGCCACGTCGGTATCAAATGTTGGCTGCGCCGGTCATCCATCAAAACCCGCCTAATGGCTGGGACTTGCTCAAGAACGCGCGCAACCATTTTCTGCTTAGTGCCCCACCTGATAGGACAATCCTGTGAAAACATTTAAAACACAATTGTAATCCCCAATTAGGCTATGTTTTTTGTCCTGTGCAATAAAATATATATTTTTTATACACCGTGCCACTGTCTCCTTTTCCCGACAAGTGCAATGTTCACATCAATCTGTATTTTGTAGCCTATGCCCTATAGTCCTATATATGATGCTATTATCCTTATTTTCCATTTCTTTATTTTTTATTTAATGTGTAGGCTATTTTTGCCATCTGTTGTGTTTTATCGTACGGAGCCCCGCACATTACATGCAAGAAAAAAATAGGCTAAATCGTAGGCTACGTTTAGCATGTCTAAAGAACAAAGTAAATCGTCCCACGATTTTGCAAATCGAGGGAATGAAATAGTAAATTGTGCGCATTATTTATAAATCGAGGGAACGAATTAGTAGCCTAAATCGTGCTCACAATCAGAGCATTGATTGGCGTTTCCATAAGTTTTGCCCAGTTATTTACAGTAGGCTATTTTATATTTCCTTATTTCGTTTCGTATTCGCTTTGATAATGTATAATTATTACATCATAAACATATTAACAATAATATGAAATAACATTTATTTATATAACTTTTTTCGAAATCGTTTCATATTCGCTTTGAAAAATTATAATTATTATAAGCATTAACAATAATATGAAATAACATTTATTTATATAACTTTTTTCGAAATCGTTTCATATTCGCTTTGAAAAATTATAATTATTATAAGCATTAACAATAATATGAAATAACATTTATTTATATAACTTTTTTCGATATCATTTCATATTCGCTTTGAAAAATTATAATTATTATAAGCATTAACAATAATATGAAATAACATTTATTTATATAACTTTTTTTCGATATCGTTTTGTATTCGCTTTGAAAAATTATAATTATTACATCATAAACATATTAACAATAATATGAATTAACATTTATTCATAGATTACTTGTTTTTATATATCTTTTGAGTTTAATATGAATTATACAGCAGGTTTTGTCACCGTTTGCAACCCTTTATTATGTAGAATAAATTGTTCAAAGTTTCAACATGTTGCGTTTGGACGAGTGCGTTTATATCCACGGACTGTTACCTGAAAAACAACCTCTAAAGAAAGTAGAATCGAAGTTTAGCACAACTCACCAGAACTAAGCAGTGTTGGGGCAGGTTGTGCTCGACTTGCTCTCTCTGGAGCTTTTTCTTCTTCTGCCAGCTCTGGTAGAAAGCCGTCACCAAATTTCTGCAGACACCCATGGCTCGGGCAGTGCGGTCCTTTTCTGACTTCATCGAATTGGTGACGGCTAAATGTAGATTATGGCCAAAGCAACTTAGCCATGTCCAGCCAAGCTTTCGGACCGCAACCACAATATTTGCTCCATTGTCCGTTGTAATACAGACCAGTTTCCTCTCGTCCAGGGACCACTCTTGGAAGAAGGACCTGAGGGCTTCCGCCAGGTTGTCACCCGTATGGCTTTCTGGCGTGAATACAGTCTCCAGGCACTTCGATTTTAGTTCCCAGTTTGCGCTGAGATAATGTATGGTCAGGCTCATGTATGGCATCATGTTTACGCTTGACCACATATCAGTTGTCACTGAGAAATAATCAACGTATTTTAAGTCCTGTATTATGCCGTCCTTCACTGACAGATACTTTTCAGGGATCGCTGTTTGAGAAAAGTACTTTCGGTCAGGAAGTACATATTGCTTATCAAATGTATGTAGCATGGCTTTGAACGCTGGCTTCTCAATGGTACGGAATGGCACCATTTCTTCAACCAGGTAACGAGTCACGCTATCAGTAAGCGCTCGCCACTGATTACTGCCTCTTTGGTACTTCGCACCTCTCGCAAAGGCCTCGGAGACTCCCAACTGTCGCTGCTGGCCTGAGGTTGTAGCTAAGGTTGGTGTGCTGCTGGTGCTCCCAAGTCCGGCAAACGCCACAGGATGGTTAATTCTCAGATGTGATCTTAAATTAGTTGTATTTCCTTGCGAAACGGATACTTTTGTGCGACAAATACGGCATACTGCCTTGTCCAAATTCACCGGCTCTCCCTTGTCATCTGACTCGAAGCCAAAGTGTGCCCAAATAGGCGACACAGTATTGGGTTTAGACACTAAATTCGTGGCCATTTTTTTTATAATGTCAGCTAGCGCTGTCAACGGTTATTGCCTATACCATATGAAGTGATAGCTACCGGTAGTTAATTACCTACTTGCAATTAAAATCTAACTAACTCCAACTGTTTAAGTTACGCTATTGTCTTTTATGCCCAGTTTGTGTGTATTTCATTTAACATTATCTGTAAACATTACAAGTACTGAAACATGGCTAGCAGTTAATTAAAAATCAGACACACACAAAAAAAATCCCCCATATGTTTAATGGACTGTCCCTCCCTTGCGCAGGATGCAGGCTTTTTCCCCAGAAGCCCTTGAAAATAGGACTCGCGGTAAAAGTAAATTATTAGCAAAGATGAATGTATTTATAGTTCATATCACACACCATATGCAGTCCTGTAAGTTTCAGCAAAAAAAAAAAAAAAAATCATGTGCGGTGATGACCTCACACCGCGGTAGGCATCTCATTAATGCGGTGTTGCGGTGATGCGGTTATCGTCACACCCCTACGTGATGGTCACTTCACATTTACATTTAAATTTAGTCATTTAGCAGACGCTTTTATCCAAAGTGACTTACAAATGAGGACAATGGAAGCAATCAAAAACAACAAAAAGAGCAATGATATATTAGTGCTATAACAAGTCTCAGTTAGCTTAAACGCATTACAAGTAGCACGGAAGTGATATCCGTTTGTGATCGTGTGATCTTCAGACAGGAGATTGTGCTATGCATTTTAAAGCAAAGTTGAGGTTGATGCTCACTTCCGTTTGGAATTCGCCCAATGTGTTAAAATTTTAAAGACGTGGTGTGACGCGGAGCTGTGCTTCTTGTCCGGTGTGAGACAACCTTCATAGTGTATTTTAGATCAAATAAGATAATATAAGGAATTGCCTTTGTTGCCATACTAGCTATTGCTTTCTAAATTTCTTCCAAGCAGACAGCATATGTAAAGTCATGATGCATAGGTCACTAGAGAGAAGTCCAGAAGGTCCAGTTTGACATTTTAAATAAACACTTTGAACAAGGTTCTCCAAAAATGTTTAATTGTCATGATTTTCGCATCCCAGATCAAGAATGCGTTTTTTACAATTGTAATCCATTCAATATGTTTTTTACATTTACATTTAGTTGTATAGTGCTTTAAAAAAAACATAGTTTTACAGAAGCTCAGTATATTAAACGTACCGGACATCATTGTGTTTTTGTTTGCGTTAAATTAAGTTTAGTTTCTGTTCTATTCTAGGTCTGTAACAGGCAGTAGGACAAGCATTACAGCTTTCCATCTGCAGGTGGCAGATTGTAGTGATCCAGATCACTGGAGCTCTTTAACTCTACATTAACCCACCCATGACTTTAAATCCACCCACTTTACACTACTTGTTTTAACAACAGTGTTTAATTGCTTCATTAATCAAGCATTGGGGACTCTTAGCAGGTAGACTCGCATCTAGTTTTCTCCCACCACAGTCCTGTGATAAAATTAACATTCTGTTTTATGAACAATCACTGGTCTATGATTTGTCTGATTTGTGACTTTAGTATTCTTGAAATGCCTCAAGGTCAAGATGGTAGTTTAGCTGTGTTTGTAGCAATCTTGTTTGACCCTATAGAGCTGGAAAATCACTTCTTGAAGATTTGATGGACTAAAAGGATCTTTAATTTTTATTGCTGAGTGTTAGGTATGGTGGGATTTGGAGGCAGCGTGACGTGCATTACAGTTTTGACTTTGACATGGTGCTTCATTATAGTATGCAAATGGAGAATGTCATAAATGTGATGATGGCAGCTAATCAGCATATGATTGGCATTTCTAAAGAGTGTGTATGTGTGTGTGTATTTCAGTGTTGGGACACCGCTGTCGTAGTGACACACCAAAGCAATTGCCTACTACTGATGAGGAACATATCTACCCCGTGGACACATGTGGAGCGGCCCATGATGTTAGGCTGACCCTTATGCAGCGTTACTTTAAAGATGTATGTACCACATATAAACACTCTTTCTAAAACATTAGTTTTTTATTGAAGCATATAAATACAATATGACTAAGCATACAGTTTCATAAGGGTTACGTACATACTTTATTAATTCAATAAACCACATGGGGCCAATGCATTACAGTGATATTACCATGGCTAAGAGTTGTTAATCACGTAGTAAAATCACTGTCTTGGGTGTCTTATTGCTTTTATAAAATTAGGAATTACAATAAACAATTATTCTGCAAGGTAATGGAGCTCATTATCCCCACTGCAGATAGTTTACAGCTGCGTGCATGTAAAAATGTGTGCATATACTCTAAGCTATTTTACAGCAGCTAAAAACATTTGTATTTCCCAGAGTTCATGTCTGCAGTCTGTGTCTATTGGCTGGGATGGGGGTGTGTATGTGCAGACGTGTGGCCACACTCTGCATATAGACTGTCACAAGTCCTACATGGAGTCCTTACGGGTAAGAATTCATCAGCTGTTCATACTGAAGACTATAATTTTAGTTGAGACTCTGTTCTCATTAGAGGTTCAGACTTTATGGGATTATATAACGGATCATATTCTCACAAATAGATGTAATGGTATCTGTTTGATGAGTCATCTGTTAAACCTCATTAAATGAACAGTTTGTGTATGTTTTTTCAGAACGATCAGGTTCTTCAGGGGTTTTCTGTGGATAAAGGCGAGTTCACCTGTCCGCTGTGTCGTCAGTTCGCCAACAGTGTTTTGCCCTGTCGTCCTGGCCGTGGGATGGAGACGGGCGCCTGGCACACTCCCAGTAACAAGAGCATGTCCACACTGGTGAGGGAAGTGGAGGACCTTCAGGAGCAGCTGGGCATTTTCCCAGTAAGCGCCAGCCTAAAGCAGAGAGATCCTATACTGGTATTTATTAGAGCGCTCTCCCCTCCCCTCTTTTCTGTTTTGTGCATCTCATCCCTCCATCCTGATTCAGAGTAAGAACTGGTGTGCCACTCACCTCCATGTGATCCTTCATGCCCCGCCGAACGTTGCTGTGGTTTAACATCTCATAACACAAAATCTCAAGATAGTATCATAAACTTGCATGTCAGGCCATTAAACTCTGCTCTGAAAAACAGAGAAGCCTTCACGGAGTGACTGACTTTTTAACTTTTTTTTCCCCTCCCAGGCGGAGTCAAATCTGAGTAAAGAGATGGAATCTGTTATAAAAGACATTAAAAACACCACGCAGAAAAAATACATGGATTATGGGAAGAACCCAGGGTCACCTGACAATGACTTCCTTTTCATGTACTCCGTGGCCAGGTAAGAAAGAGCCATGAACTGCATTTTTTTATATATAGGCCTAGCTTGAATTTTCTCATTATGTGTGCCATTAGAAGGAAGCTCAATCTGTTTCGGTAGTAGTTGTTTCCTGGAGGAAGTGTGTTGCTTGTGAAATGCATGGCATATTGACAATATTTACCTGCTCGAATAGTTTGTTTTCAGATCAGCGGTTTGTCCACATGGGTTTATTAAACAACATCTGCTTTTTCGATAAGGTCGACCGATATTGAATTTTGCCGATACCGATAGCTAGGTTGGACCACACTGGCCGATACCAATTAATCAATCGATAGTTTATAAAATGGATGCTAAACAAAAACTAAAATAGTGCTTTATTTACAAAAAGAAAAAACCTACTAAACCATACTAATAGTGGTAGTAATAATAAAGGTAATAATGATAACAACAGTAATAGTAAATAAATTTTGAAATTACCACACTCTAATAGGGCCCTATGAAATCAGTTGAATTTTTTCCTAAAATACATTTTATTTATATCCAAATTCTGTTATTTAATGTTTCTCGATTATTTATTTCCATTTTGATTTTTCTCCACTCCTTTTTAATAGTTAAATTAAAATGTATTAATCATGAAGCAAGTCTAATTAATTAAAATCATGAAACTTATACATTTTCAAATCAATTTAATAAAAGTTTAACTTTACATAAAAAATGTAGTGTAGATGAATTGATCTGTGCATGTGTGCTTTTGCTCAAATCAAACTGTCAGGTGCTCATGAAGTGACTCTCAGAGCAGTTCTGGAGATGTTCTTCATGTGTTTTCTTCCTCATTTAGTGAGGAATTCTGTTTTTATGAATGGATTCCGCGATTCCGTTCGCGTTTTCTGCATCGCGCGAAATCATAGGGCCCTACAATTATACCAGCACAATGTTTACTCTCGCACTTTAACTGCTTCTATTCTTGAACACTTAATGATCATCTAATCAAAATAAAAGAGCAGCGCTGAGTCTAGGAGAACTCATGTCACACACACTCTGGACGCGTCGCGTTCAACTCGAGCAGCAGTTTAAAACAGTTTATTTATTCGCCAAACGGACACAAGCTGATTTCAAGAAAGAACAATGAGCCAAAGAGAAGTTTGAAGTTCAGTGTTTAAAAAATGGAGCAAACGAAAAGAGCAATCTATATTATAGCTCTATGAGGCATACAGACTTCATTAGAGCCACAGAAAGACAATCGATGATAATGCTCAATATACAATTCATTATGTACATTAACAACGATTCAGGGCAAATATAATGTAATTTAAAAAAAAAAAATGTGAATGGCACTCTTAGGCGCGGCAAGTGTCTCGCTCTGTTCAGCGTGCAGCATCACTGTATGAACAAGCAGCACATGCTGTCAGTGATTTCAGCCACTGTCGGCATGGATTTTGCCGATTGTTCCAGAAATCAACTGTTGTTGGCGATTAATCGTCAAAACCGATAAATCAGTCGACCTCTACTTTTGTTCTTTGAATCGTTCCTTCATTTGTTTATTTGTTCATAAATTCCATTCTTTTGTTTGTTTCTTTTGTTTACTTTTCAGCTTGTGCTCTCCTCTTTGTTCTTTGTATCTTTCATTCTGTGTTAATCTTTTTGTTTTGTTTTTTTTCTTTGGTCATTTTTGTTATCTTCTATTTATTGTTTGTATTTTTTTGTATTTGTTTGTTGTGACTGGTTTATTTTATTTCTTTGTGGTTTTGTCTGTCTTTCCCTTCCCTCCCCTCCTAAATATATTTTATATTGGTTTAAATGTTTTTTAATGCCTTATATAGGCTTTAGGTAAAGTGTTAGCTACTGGATCGTTGGACCGGTTGATCATTTCCTGCAGAGCTGATATAGTCCACATACTGACTAACTCTCTCTCTCGCACTCTCGCTCTCTCTCAGGACTAATCTGGAGTTAGAGTTGGTCCATCGTGGGGGGGATCTATGCAGTGGAGGGGCCAGTGCCGCTGCCAAACGCTCCTGTCTCAGTGAGTGCCTCTCTCTTTTTCGCTCTCCCTCTTTCTGTTTTTATATACAATAGTAGGGTACTACAATCTTTCATACTGGTTTAAATGCAAGAAATATAAGAAGCGCATTATTCAATGCTTTTTACATTTGCATTTACTTCTAGATTGATTTTAAGTTGCTCAAGCAAGTGGCAAAACATTTCATCTACTTTTCTTACATTATCACAAACTTACCCTTTGACAGAAACAGTCAGCTCTACTGCCTTTTCTTCTGCATTTAAATCTTTATTACAAGCATTCCTGCGGTTCATAAAGGACTTTTTTTCCTACCTCAACGAGTGCCATCTATTATTGCCTTTATCTAAAAGTCCTATTTTCCTTTAAACCTAGCCAAAAAGCTATAACCTGTGTGTTGACTATGAAACACAGTAGACTTTAATTATATGCATTTGTGGTGTAATTACTACATTTTCGCTTCACTCCATGTTCATATTTACTGGAAACAATGTGCTATCACTTTAATTTGGTGTGTGACGCACCACTCCTGAATGCACTGCCAACGAAGTAATGTGAACCTGACGTTATGTGTGTGCGCTGTGAGTGCGCATGAGTGCACAGGAGAGCATGTTAGTTTTGAATAGTTCAAACTCTGGCAAGAATTAAAAAGACATGCAATTTATAAACTTTAGTGACAAGGGGACTACTGTCCATGATTCAAGTGTGAGGCGACTGTTCAAATGCTTCAGGAATGCCATTCTTCTGGGATATGATGCATTATGGAGGATGCTGATGGACACAGGGAGAATATCGAGACTGATGTTGGTGCGTTTTTGCAGTCCAGTCCAGACCAGTCAATCAACACACATCCAAACACTGGCTCTGTATAAATAAGTGTGTGTGCAGCCTTTGAGCTCTTGTGAAAAAATCCCCATGCTCAAGCACAGCTGAAGAGATTTCACACTCCAGCAATGCAGCCATTTTCTGAGCTACATTAAACACACATCCACAGAGAGGGCCAGATTTACTCAGTCTCAGTACATTAGAGATCAGATCAGCAAGGGAACAAGAAAACCGAAAGTATGGACAAAGAAAGAGAAAGTGCATGCCACTTGTGACCAGAGGATGCCATTGTTTTTTATGGTTTTGATTTGTTTTTTATGATTTTGGTGTTTTTCAAAATTGTTATGCAGTATCACATTACATGACACAGTTTAATTCAGAGATTTGTTCTAATGTAAATGGCTGGTAAAATTTAGTTGGCTTCCAGAATGAGTGTTTTATGCTACTGCTATCAGATTTGCCAGCAGATATCCTGTAGTTAGTCAGAGCAATTCTGGGTTGTATTCAGGAGATTTTCAGTTTAGTTTGAAGTTAATTCTCTGGATGTTAGTGTAGATGGGAATGAATTTTTGACTCGTGTAAATGGACCAACACCTCAAACAATAGTGCAGACATAAGTGCAAAAGTGCTCTTCAATCTAAATGTTCTTCTCGCATGCCCTTGCATTGCTGTTTCTGTGAAGGATTTTGTTGAAAATGTTATACTTAATTGACCAGTAAGCTGTTGTTAGCTGTTCCTCTTCAAATTTTTTGGATTTAAAATGCTGTAAATGAAGGAATAATTTTATCCAGTCGTAGGTATCTATAGGTGGTGCTATTGCTCTCTCCATGAGTCTGTAGATGAGCCAGCTAATAATGCACATCTGGCATACTCTCTGCAGAAAGAACTCAGAGTCTGTAAGGTCTGTGAGATGTCACATCTTATATTGCATTCAGAGGAGATTAAATTTGACCTTTTTAAAGGCTGAAATGTCAAATGACATTAGACCTCACACACAGTTCATCTACATTGCACTGTACTGCTCACAGAAGTACTGTAGGTTAATTAGTGTGATTTAGTGTGTGCTCATAAGTATGGCTCTAGGATTTCTTAGGCACGTTGGGAATAGAAAAGTAAAATTGTTTGCTTCATACAGTTTGTTTTGTGTAATCCGATCAGTACTTTCATGTTATCATCTCTAAATTGACTCTTTAGCATGTTTATCCAATGTTATCCAATTTTGATGATTCAAAAGATTTTTGAGCAGAGTAAATATGAAGTTGAAATGCGTGGCTTTGGAAATGAATGGTCAAGTCAAGCATAGCTTAAAGAATACTTGAATTAGCCTCTGTATGTCTATACAAAAGTATACGCCAAAGTAAAACATTTTGAAAAGTTTCTTTTTTTTTTCTTTTTTTTTTTCTTTTTGACAATTAGAGCTTACAACTCATGGAAGTAAAAAAATCCAGTATCTCAAAACATTAGAATATTTACATTTGACTTTCATTAAATGACCATCTCCTACAGCAGGGCTATTCAAATCTTGCCCTGGAGGGCCAGTGCACTACAGAGTTTAGCTCCAACCCTGATCAAACATACCTGAGCCTGTTAATCAATGTCTTTGGGATCATTAGAAAATCACAGGTGGGTGGGTTTGAGCAGGGTTGGAGCTTAACTCTGCAGGGCACTGGCCCTCCAGGGCAAGATTTGAATAGCCCTGCCCTACAGTATAAATGTCGGGTAACTCTTGTTCTGTGAAACCACAATAATGGGGAAGACTGCTGACTTGGCAATTTTCCAGAAGACGATCATTGACACCCTCCACAAAGAGAGTAAGTCACAGAAGGTCATTACTGAAAGGGCTGGATGTTCAGAGTGCTGTATCAAAGCATATTAAATGCAAAGTTGACTCGAAGGAAGAAATTGGGTAGGAAAAGGTGCACAAGCAACAGGAATGACTGCAATCTTGAAAATACTGTCAAGCAAAGCTGATTCAAACACTTGGGAGATCTTCACAAGGAGTGGACTGAAGCTGGAGTCAGTGCATGAAGAGTCAAACGCTCAGACGTCTTCAGGAAAAGGGCAGCAAAGCCACTTTTTGAAACCGAAACAATGTCAGAAGCATCTTACCTGGGCTAAGGAGAAAAAGACTGGACTGTTGCTCAGTGGTCTAGGTAAAATAAACCTTGTATTTAATTTGGAAATCAAGGTATGGAGTTTGGAGGAAGACTGGAAAGGCACAGAATCCAAGCTGCTTGAAGTCCAGAGTGAAGTTTTTTAAGTCAGTGATGATTTGGGGAGCTGTGACGTCTGCTGGTGTTGGTTCATTGTGTTTTATCAAGTCCAAAGTGAGTGCAGCCATCTACCAGGAGATTTTGGAGCACTTTATGCTTCTATATGAAATCTATGGGATATGTTCAAGAGAAAGATAAGAAACGGTAGATAAGAACTGAATACTAATAAGTCCTCAGCAGAGCCAAAGACTGATCGCTTCATGCCTCACCTCACTGATGCTGGAGCACCGACCAAGTACTGAGTGCAGAACTGAACACACTTTAAAGAACTTGAACTTTTCTGTTTTGCAGATCCTTTTTAAGGTCCACTGGAGATTGGAATCTTTTTGCAATCTTTGGAAATATTCTAATATTTTGAGATACTGGATTTTTGACTTTCATGAGCTGAAAGCTCTAATCGTCAAAATGAAAACCAATAATTTGAAAGGTTGTTTTTTTTTTTTTTATCAAATTAAATTCAGTTATATGCTAAACTATACAGACCCCAAGACTTTAAACGGTGGTGTATATCTATACTGCAGAACTAGCAGAAGGTCTGTCCTCCTTCCTCTGTTGTAATCTTTCTGCTGAGGTGAAGTTCATCAGGCTTTGCTTCTGAAGTAGAGGTCTTCACGGGTCCAAAAATTTGTGCCTGATCCCGAAAGAGACCCGACCCGGACCCGTCTATTATTTCAAAAGCTGGTCCCGAACCCGCCTTGAAGACACAGACCCGACCGGGCCCGATTGTCACATATTCCACCTTAAATTGCTATTACAAGTCAATAAACCTGTTGCGAAAAATACTTTTTGTTTTACCTAATTTAAGGGAAGTGAAGTGATGTGACATTCAGCCAAGTATGGTGACCCATACTCAGAATTCGTGCATTTAACCCATCCGAAGTGCACACACACAGAGCAGTGAACACACACACACACACTGTGAACACACACCCGGAGCAGTGGGCAGCCATTTATGCTGCGGACACCTAAGTCGTGGTATTGAGGGTGGTGAGAGAACTGTACATGCACTCCCCCCACCTACAATTCCTGCCGGCCCGGGACTCGAACTCACAACCTTTTGATTGCAAGTCCGACTCTCTAACCATTAGGCCACGACAATGGTTAGAGAGTCGGACTTGCAATCGAAAGGTTGTGAGTTCGAGTAGTCGAACTCACAACCATAGTCTAGAGCCGTAGTCTCTCTTCCTTGTACCTGACTGTCTGTGATGCATTACAATCCTCCGACAAGAAAGTTATCCATGTTATTCCTCTCGTTATTACATGTCCAAGCTTAATCCACTAATTATTTCAGCTTCAAAAGTCCACTTGATGTCACGGTGACATGCACATGTCCATTCTCACCGGAGTTAACTCGTGAGTTAACTTCGACTGTTTGCCCTTTTGAACTATAATAACCACTGCTCGATCAGTGCCATGGCTGCTGACGTTATTTATTTGCTATCATCTCTGTGCTCTCTGCCCTGCGTCAAGTCTGAACCTGACCACTAAAACTTTAAGATTAAACGGTTCATTTATATTATTATAAAAATGGGAGAAAATGTAAAGCGCGGTTTGGCGGTCGAAGTGTCCCTCACTGGTTGCCATAGAAACATCACATGGTTTGAGACTGCACATGTGTGCTAGCTGGGCCGGGTGCGATGACTCCGATCGCACGGGTATTATACACAATGTTGATCAGACCCGGGACCCGGGACTCGGGTGCACTGTGAAGAAGACCTCTATTCTGAAGCCCCTGCTGGTGTCCGGTGGGTTTGTGAACTGCACACAGGTCTGGGTCTGATAATCTGTCACATCCTCCTACATGCCTGGGGGCTCTATGCAAACTCCATTCATCATGTTACACACACTAACACTGTGTGTGTGTGTGTGTGTGTGTGTGTGTGTGTGTGTGTGTGTTTCAGATCAGCTGTTTCATGTGCTGGCCATGCACATGCGTCTCTACAGCATAGATTCAGCATACAACCCCTGGACCAGACTCACACAGAGCACCCACAGCAGAGAGACCGCGTGAGTACACACACACACACACACCATCACATTTCCTGAACTGAGATCCTTTATAAAATGATAAACTGCTCAACTCTCTGTGTAGGACTGCACTTCTCCTAATCCTAAACCGAGATCCAGCAATCAGAGAGGTTACTGTAATCATGGAAATTCAATTGTTGGCAAAAGAGCTTCCTACTCCCACAATGAAAGAATAATTTGTTCATGTTTTTGTTTTAATGTTTTCAATATTGATCATCAGAAATGTTTCTTGAGCAGCAAATTAACATATTAAAATGATTGCTGAAGATCATGTGACACTGAAGACTGGAGTAATGATGCTGAAAATTTGATCACAGGAATAAATTGCATTTTAAATGTTTTATGTATGTGTGTGTGTGTGTGTGTTTGTGTGTATTAATTTATATATATAAACATAGATGATTCTGCTTTTTATGCTGTCTCTGCTGCTGCATCTTTTTGAGAGAGAGAGAGAGAGAGAGAGAGACTGGTGCAAATGGGGTTTCCATAGATACCAATAACTGCAGCATCTGGCAAATTATGGTGTGCAGCAGTACATTTCATGAGTGCTGCACTTTATTTTGAGGGTTTATAGCTGTGTGGAGGTTACCGCTCACCGCGTCTCCTGTTTAAAAGGCACTTAACACTCTTGGGCTGCTTAAATGGGCTCATTTCTCCTGCGTTGGGGCGGTAAGACAGGGTTTTCACCTGTGCGTCTCCTAGGACTCTTCAGAGGGGAGGCAGCTGTGCCTATAAATACCTTGTTAGAGGCTTTTGAAGGAAAACTCTGTCACTGGACCCCTCAGGCACTTTAGCCGAGCTATTAATACTGCCATTTGAATAAAACCACTGCTCTCCCTGTTTCTGCCTGACTGTGATCACTCATCAGCTGTTTTTCTTTTCTGAGATGTAGAATTCGGACAGTAAAGTCGTTCTTTATATGTTCAGATGTCATTGCATTATTTCGAAGTATCATCTGCATTCAAATGCTGCACAAGCTTTTTGCTCCGTGTCTTTTAGTCAGCTGGTGATGTGGTGATGTTTAGTGGATGAATAGTTTCCTCTGTGCACTGAGTGTTGTTGTATAATTGTGTGTTTTTTGTGCAGGTACTGTGATGATGAACGTCCTGAGGTGCCCATGCTCTTCAGAGACGTCCCGTCCCTCCTCATCATCTTCATCCTCACCATGCCTCAGCCTTTACGCAAAGGTAACACACACACAAACAGTACATTGTTTTACACATGCATGCATAACATCACAAATACACAAAATCTTCCTCTTTCCCCTCGCATGGGTTTAGTCTTTAGATGGGCCATGACTGTTATTTGGTTGATCACTGGGCATTGATTGAAGCTCAAATAAGAATCGAGTGTTTTGTCGCTGTGAGCAAGGGATCGATTTGAGTCCATCATTCTGAAGACTCAAGACAATAAAGCTTGTATTAGAATAGAAACGTGCTGTGCATTTGTTAGCGAATAGCTTTCAAAAAGACACTGGTGTGTGTGTGTGTGTGTGTGAGGTGTCATTGTCTCTGATGAGGAATGTTAATGGAGTGTCATTTTGTGTGTGTGTGTGTGTGTCTTTCTCATCACACAGCCTGGCCTAACACCTGCTACATGCACACAAGTGCTAATTACCCTCTCTTAAAAATCTGATGTCTTTTTTCTGTACACAGTCACGTAATTGATTTGTGTCCTAACAAAAGACCTGTGATTCTCTTGAAAGCTCTGGGGTCTATAGAGCTCTCTGAGTGAGTGTCTCTTATTGGTGCTTTTATTCAAGGATATAAACAACATTTTTACATTTGGGGAGACCAAAGTAAACGCTTAAGAACCTGCTTTTTTATATATATGTTTGAATAGAAAACAGCTATTCTGAATACCAATAAAGTTTCACAGTATTGCTGTTTTAACACACACACACACACACACACACACACACACACACACACATATATATATATATATATATATATATATATATATATATATATATATATATATATATATATATATATATATATATATATATATATACATTTTTGCAGATGAATTCTTCATATATGTGTGTATGTATGCATTAGCCTAACTGAGACTTGTCGTAGCATTTGCATATTATTGCCCTTTTGCTGATTTTGATTGCTTCTGTTGTCATCATTTGTAAGTCGCTTTGGGTAAAAGCATATTCTAAATGACTGTAAACAAAGGCTATAGCTTCTGGTGATAACTGTGATCTCATATGATAACCATGCTGTGTGTGTTTGTGTGCAGAGCACTTCACGTGTGTGGTGAAGGTGTTGTACAGTCTGCAGTACACACAGGCTCTGGCCGCTCTGTCCGTCAGATTCAGTCGTGAAGAGAGGCTCGCCTGGAGCAACACTGGAGCTGCCAAGAAGGTGCGCAAAATACCTGTCAAAAAACCTGTAGATTCAGTTGATGTTTGGTCATTAGTAGCCGTATTTCCACTGTGGGGCCAGTGCGAGCCAGGGCATTAAAGCGGCTGGGCGGAGCTGATAGCCCCGGGCCAGTAGCACCGAGGCCAGAATAGCGCAGGGTTTCCACAGTGGAGCCTGAAGTACGCTGCACGTCACTAAAACAACCCCCTTTACACGCCTCTCAGAACAACGTCACCAAACCCCATCATTTCAGCAACAAAGAGAAGTTATCAGAAAACTAAGGAATAAATCACTGGAACTAGCGCCATCACAAAACGAACATGATAAAAGCTGCCGTTTGTTTGCATGCTTTGCTAAATATTTAAATTCAAAAGCATCGATGTTTTACTATAGAATAGGTGATACATTGATCATAATGAATTAATTTATCAGGCTTGAAAATTTGTCAGAAATGTTTATTTATTTGTTTTTAACGCTTATGAAAATAGCCTGTTTATTCAGTCGAGTCTGTTTCTGTTTATTTGCCCATATATGTCACAGTAAGAATGAATGATATCTCTATTTTTATAAAAGCTCCCGAACAAAATCATTATTATATTTTTATGATAGGAAACGTGGAACTAAACTCTCGAGACGAGATTTATGACGGATAATATAAGTTATTAAATAAATACATGATTGTGATAGAGAATAAGAAGCTGACGTCTGATTTCTCCAAGCGATTCATATTTACCATGTTTACTATGGTAATGGTAATGTTTAGCGTCTTTTGCATCGTTTATAAATATTTCTTCCTTGTTTAGCGATTATAATCTACATCAGATCGAGTTATTTCAAACACTCGCTGCTGACTAAGAGTGAGTTTTGATCTCAAATTATTTTAAAAAGTCTTTAATACCGGTGTTAAAGCTGTTATCTTTCTGAAATGATCCGTGGTGCTGAAGCTCTCCAGACACGGAGAAACCCTGCCTTTGATCATAACCACTTCTCTAGCCCCAGCTGGCCCGCTTTGGCCCAAGGTTTCCGTCGGGCCAAAAAACCCTGGCCGTTGGCCCCGAGGAAGCCCAGACGAGGCACGATCAAGCCCCGGAAGTGACAGTGGACACGCGACTGGCCCTGGCACGCACTAGCACGCTCGGTTTAAGCCTGACTGTGGAAACACGGCTAGTGTGTATATTTGTATTGTTTATTATTCAAAGGCTCAATGTGGCTCATCCAGTCAGATTTCAAAGCTGGAACTATCCATTTTATAATGATTAAACTGCCCATTAAAACCCTTAAGGATAAGCTAATTTTATTAAGAGAGAGAATGTGTTATTGGCCCTCAGTGCTATTTGTTTAAGGGGATGATCGTAATAATGTTCAGATAAGCCAGAGAGAGGAAATCCTTCACATAAATCTCACTTTTCATTAGCGCAGAAGAGATCATTAGCAATGGTTCTGCACTCCATTAAAATGACTCTTTTTGGGGCTTTGTGGGAAATAAATGGAGTAATGTGAAGAGTCAGACTGCTTTAATTCCACATTATAGAGTCACACGTCATCTCTGCCTGAAATTTGCATTGTTTTTGCAATTTGCTGACATTTAAAATAACACATTGAACGGGTTCCAAACCTTTAGCAAGTTGCCTTCCTAGATAGCATTATAGGTGCTTTCAGATGTTAAAAAAAACGTTGTTTAAATTAAATGTTCAGTCTCAAATGTGATGGCCAGCAATGGTGTCTAGGTAGTCATGCTCACTAGGATTTAAAAATTCAGTCCATTTGGTAAAATAACAGTGATTCCAGTCTGAAGGGAGAGATTTAAAGCCCTGTTCTCTTTCATTATGCCCTTCCACACACAGAACACGCCAAACTCTGACAAATCATGGGAGTCGCTCCTGGGTCATGTGATCTCTGAGCTGACGAAGGCTAAAGATGTGTATGACACCAGCTCGGAGGAAGCACTGGTGGTGAGTCACAGTTTAATATCACCACCACAGTCTTTTTCTAGTTTTGACATTGTTAATTTATATACAGTGCAGTAAAGAGTTGACCTAACAAAACATGCTAATAATTTGATTTGCCTTTATGATTAATCTTACAAAGTACATTTACTGGGCAAAAAAAAATGAGTTCATAAGCAGTTATAATGAGAATATGTTGTGCAGGCAATAGCGTTTTCTTTTTTGAAGAAGAAAAGATGTAGACACTTATCCAAGGGACCCATTGTTGAACTTGCTTTGCAGACATGACATATGAACTGTTTTCAGTAAATCTTTTCACTTTCCTCCGCTGTTGTTTTAACAAGACAGCAAAAACTAGTGAAATTCAGTCTTTTTCTAGTCAAGTCCTTTTTTATTTTTCATCTCAAATCAGGATACGTTACAGTAAAACAACAAAACTTGGAACTTTACAAATGTAAAATCATTAAATTGATTGTTTATGAGCAAGGACTGTGTATGTGTACACTATTGTTTGGGGTCAGTAAGGTTTATTTATTTTATTGTCCGTTTTTCTCAAAGCAGCATTTATTTGATCAAAAATTCTGTAAGAAAAAAAGAGTATTATTAAATATTATTGCAATACATAATTAGTTTTTTGTTTGAATATATATATATATATATATATATATATATATATATAATATATAATATAATATGTGTGTGTGTATATATATATATATATATATATATATATATATATGTATTGTATTCTTGTGATGGCAAAGCTAAATTTTCAGCAGCCATTACTCCTCTTTTACTCCTATTTTTAGATTGATTATTAGATTGAAACTTCAAAAATAACATTTTATCCTAAACCTATATTTTTGTAACATTGTGAAAGTGCAGTAACTTTCGAACCAAATAAATGCAATCTTGCTGAATAAAAGTATTAATTTATTTTAAAATAACTTTGAATTGCATACTGGTTTTTATATAAAATACCTAAAGTTTTATGACAACCAGCCAAAGAGGAATATGTACTGTTATTTGAGCCTGAAGCTTGTTCTGATCTCTGAGGAAGCTCTTGTGTGCTGTTATTAATGATGTCTTCTTCTCTCTGTAGTTGAGCTCCAGTGTGTGGTCTCCTCAGTCCATCGAGTTCAGCCTACAGCAGTTCTGTCTGCCCTTCCTGAGACTGTCCTGTTTACTGCAGCACCACCTGTATGGAGACAGCTTACCCGGCTGCCTGGTACACACACATTAAATCTGCCGTCTAAATGAAGACGTCCCATAGCCGGATTTTCTCATAGTTGACAGACGCGGGTGTCTGTGTTCACAGGTGGAGGAGGAGTTCTCTCTGCTGGCCGGGTGTCTGGGTTTGGCTGGTTCTGCTCAGTCCAGTGCTGCGTGTCTGGAGTGGAACATCAGTGCTTTCGATCTGATCAGTCAGTGGTGTTCAGAAGTCATCACTCTGTCTGATGCTCCCACCCAGCAGTCCGTGGTCAGTGTTTGTGTCTCCTGTCATCTTTCTTTGCACCCTGTTTTATTTGGAGTCTTGCTAACACCTGTGATTTAATCAATGTGACCTAACCAAGCATGACCTGTGACAGTAAGCATCATATCTGATAAAGCAATAAGCCCAGTGAAGCAGTGGTTAAACACCCCCTTAGCTGTTATAAATTCACTGTAAACCACAGCTTCACAGGGCTTACTGCTTTTATAAAACGGTTACTTCATATTCGTAGTAAGGTTTCACAAAATAAAATGGAGCAAATAAAGTCTAATGAAATGAATAAAAACAGTGTTCTTCCACCAAACAATGTAGTTCCTACAACAAAAGGTGTGTGTTTGTAGAGTAATTTACAACAGCTTTGAACGTGGCTCAGCCAATCAGAATCAAGGACCGGAGCTCTCTGTTTTATGTAGTATACAGCTAGAACTTGTCGAGCAGGGTTTCAATCAATAAGAATTCATGCTACAGAACGGCACATTTTAGGACACTATGCAGTAAAATATCTTGAATTGTGTCCGTTCTCACAGTCATGACTGATTAGAACAAAACTTTGACAAACCGTCATCTTGGAATTATAATGTTCTGCCATTTTGCAAAATTGGAGTTATTCTCACATTCTTCTTGTGTGACAGTTTATTTGCATTTTTTTATGTTTCTTTTCTAAGCTATGTACATTTTGGGTCTTTTTTTTTTTGGAATACAAACACAGCAACATTCCATTTAAAAAGAATAGTTCATTTTGATTTGCTAGTAACTTTAATATGAAAAAGGTTTCCATATAAAAAGTATTGAGCATTTTGACCAGACCCACAGCAACAATTGCTCAAGCTGTTATGGGACTGTTCATCTCACCAGTGGTGAGAAATTAGAGATTTCACATTCAATTATTTATTTATTTTTTATAAAATGTTACTAAAAAGATAGTTTTGACTGTAAATGAAAGGTCATTTCATGGGGCATCTGAGTGATTATTTTTTTTGTCTCTCTTCAGTCTCTTTTAGTTCAGGATCCGCAGTGGGCCGCCCCTCGTCTCCTGCACCTGCCAGACAATTACAACACCATCTTCCAGTACTACCACAGGAAATCCTGCACCAGCTGCGGCAAGACCCCCAAAGACCCTGCGCTGTGCCTGGTGTGCGGTGCGTTCGTCTGTCTGAAGGGGCACTGCTGTAAACAGCAGGGCGTCTGTGAGTGTGTGCTGGTGAGTGTGAGGCACAATCTGCACGCTTCAGTTTGAAAGAGCCTTACACTGATGATTATATGTGTTTTTATTTCTATCTGAAGCACTCTCAGCACTGTGGAGCAGCGACTGGTATCTTCCTGCTGATTAACGCCTCGGTCATCATTATCATCCGAGGCCATCGCTTCTGTCTGTGGGGGTCTGTGTATCTGGACGCTCATGGAGAGGAGGACAGAGACCTACGGTAATCTTCTCAATGCTCTGATGGACAGATATTGCATCTAGATTTAATTCTCAGGTGTCAGCAGCTGTGTCAGCTATATTTTTCCCATTAAAGAACTATATTTGCGCCCTGGGATTTACTGAGGGCAGTTTTTATAATTACTACATTAAATTAATGCTAAATACTTAAATTTAACCAATTTCAATCAATCAGAGCACTATAGAGTGACCAATGAAATCATATCACAAGAAAAAAAAAAGTGTCTATGTAGAATACATAAATACTTCAGAAATGTGTTTGGGGAAACAGCATGTCATGTTTTATCTACACAGACACAATAAGCTGAGAACCGTTTATGAATTCATTTATTGCCTTTTACGGATTTGAAAATGAAGTCTTCACATTGGTTATCTCAGTAGCAAGAAAAATGAATGATATGCAGTATGCGTGCAGAACAGTTAGCTATCGATCAAGCTGTTTACGCTGCAAAATAAATCTTCTTACATGTGTATCTGAACTTTAATGATGAGAGAATTCACAAGAGTGCAGAATTCAGTCAGTGAATGGAATAGGGTTGCAGAGGGGTGGACAATTCCCAGTAAACTTTCCAAAAATCCCTGGAATGTTTAAAAAAAATCCTGGAAAGTTTCCAGCATTTCTGGAATATTTCTGAAATTTACTGGAAATGTTTCACTTTTTTTGCAACCCTAGTGAAGACTTTTTTTTGGTTTCGTATTCAAAATCCTAAAAACAGTTGTGAAAAAAAGACCACTTCACAACTTGACAATTGTCATTCTGGTTTTTGGCGTTCGCATGTACGGTGGCTCTGAACTGTCAAAACACCTGTCAAAATGCTTGCTACGGATGCGAAAAAACAAACCCGATCCAAATTGATGAATATTTTGGAGGCAGTGTGTAAACGTGATTGACATAATGTGGGGTCGTATTTATTTTTTAACGTGCTAAAATTTTGCAGTGACCTTTAATCTTGCATTTTGTTTATTTTGTGCCGTTCTTATCCCCAGTAGTCTTTGTATTTGTGAAACGGAGTTAATTTCCCCGTTCATTTCTCTAATAAAGAAAATGGATTCCATTTCCTGCTGTAACCTCTTGTTTTTTTCCCTGTTCCATAGTCGAGGAAAGCCTCTGTATTTATGTGAGGAGAGATACCGTGTTCTGGAGCAGCAGTGGGTCTCGCACACCTTCGACCACATCAACAAGCGCTGGGGTCCCCATTACAATGGACTTTAACAGTGCAGCCCACGTCCTGGAGTGGACCGCTCATGATGATTTCTGTCATGTAATTATAAAGTAAACCTGCATTGAGTTGGCCACAGCCTGAGTTCATGTCAAGTTTAGTGTACAATCAAGCCTATTGACTAACAGCGTGTGTTTGCGTGTGTTTTAAAGTGATTTTTCGTGTGGATTTAGAGGGGAGAATTTGTCCCAGCAAGCTCAAGGTGAAAGCCCACTGAGTGAATCTTTGTCTAGTCTGTTGGACACACAGAGTGGAATAATACTCCCGTTCTCTAACTTTTGGAAAACTGACATTGGTTTTTGAGGAAACAAAAAAAAAATGTTTGGCCAATGTTAAACAAGTCATGTACAGATATCAGAATGAATATCAAAACCTTGAATGCTAAAGGTACCAAGACTCTCAACATATCCCCCAGCCCACACCATGACCACATCATGCTATTTGAGTTGAAGCACATCTCATAAGACTGACTGTGGGTTTAAAAAACGAAATATCAACCGATTAGAGCTAAAGCGAGATTTGTCTGACTCGAGGTGTAGTTGCAGTCATCCTCAGGAATTGTATTTTATTTTATTTTTTCTTTTGTTTTGTAGTCTCAGATAAAAGATTTTAATATATAATAAGTGCTGCTATTCATTGTTTGAAAAAAGTAAATTATACCTTTGTAAAAATATTTTTTACAATTTGCATCTTTTTTTTTTCCTAATGAAGGTTTTGTTTTTGATGGTGGTTGGCTGGTCTGTTAAGTTCATTATGAAAATAAATTAAAAAAAAATCCCCTACAACCTTGTAGCACATATTTAATGGCTAGAGACAGAGCTAGTCATTAAATAATGATCTGTGGCTCTTTCCCTCGCATAAATGTCATAAAAGTAACCTTTAAATATATATAAAATAATAATAATAAAATAAAGAATTTGCATTAAGAAAATGAAGTTTATTTTAGAATAAAGTATCTTTGCATCATTTTCTTAACGGTTTGCCCCAAATTCTTAATGTAAACAATCTTGATGTTTCTTCTCCTTTTTCTTCTTCTTCTTCTTCGTTGTGTGTGTGTGTGTGTGTGTGTGTGTGAGAGAGAGAGAGGAGAGAAGAGAGAGAGGAGTCTATTTGTTTCTTTATTGTAAAGAGTGGGCAGATGCGTTTAATTTGTCCTGAAAATAATGCAATACAATTAAAGTTCAGAAAATCTTCTTGCTTTTTTTTTTTTGGCTAAGGTGAAATAATGATCTGGGAATATTCTTGAATATTCCTAAAATTCACCGAACAATAACCAGAAAATCTATCTATATAACCACCAAGTCTGTTGTCCCTCAAAGTTTGATTTTCTTCACAATATTCTAATTGCATTATGCCTGGACTGGTGTCAGATGGTCCATAGGGGGCAGTGTTTGCCATTACACAGAGTTCTGGTTCAAAGAGCCATTCGATGGCTGTTCTGTTAGTCTTATACATCTAGTGGCTTGATGCACATTTGCAAAAACCTCTGAAGTTAAGAAAGTTATTCATAATTGCCTTAACTGAGTTTTGTAGCAGCTGGCTTCCATGGCCTAATTTCTCCTCCTCTAGGATTTTGCAGGTAGTGACGTTTTATCTTGTTTATAGACATTATGTGTTGTTGTGACGATATTTAAATGCACACACCCCTCAGGATATTGAATTCCTGATCTGAAGTGTTCCTGAGAAAAGGGTTGTCACTTTGTTCTACTTCGAACTCGGCCAGATTGTGTGTAGATCCTTTATGCAAAAGTATCAAGAGAAAAAAAATAAAAAAATAATAATACTATCTGTTTTAATGTTATCAGAAAGAAAAAAAGATAATTAAGTACTTGATACAAACTGACATTTTAGCAAAGGCTAGTTTTCCAGTCCAATACACATGGTGTTCCTCAAAGCTCTGTCCTTGGACCATCTTTGATTGTGTAATCTGTAATTGTAGAGAGGGCATTGTGCATGCACAAGTTAATTATTTGAAAATGCATTAAACTGGATCACGTCAAATTGAATATTGCAGCCCAGTTCAGTGATGGACATGTATGGTGGTGCACACAATTTCTTTATTTTATGCAGCTCCTGTGTTAGCAAATGGTTTAGTTTTAGTACTTTCTCATTTAACCCTTGCCCCCTTAAAAAGTAAGATCAAGCTTCACATTGACATAAAATGACCACAATCTAAACCTTATTGTGATTCACCTTGTCTGACTCCACGTTGAGAGTTCTTGAAAAAAAGAAAAGAAAATTGTCCCATCCTTTTTGTTTTAATTGTATATAGAAATTAAGTACACACATTTAAATGACGTTTGCAGCACAGTTTCCATGTGATATTGAGTGTGTCTCTTTTAATTGTGGGTCACAATCAAAACAATGGCATCAGTGGAGCCTTTGCAATAATAATAGTCAGCGTGATTACAGTGACACATGTCATGTCCATCTATATTGAGTGCATTTTGCTTTTTGTTTGTTTCCTGCTGGAAACAGACAAGCACCCTCAACACCACACACACACAAACATATTCAGACACACACCAGAAAAGCATGTTTGGTTTGTATTGATTGGTAGGTATTGATAATCATTGCTGCAATCATACCATGCTGGAGGGAGGATGTTTTCAGTGCACTTGAAGTTTGCTTTCTTGTCTAATGTTTCTTGATTTCTTGCATGCTGCGGTTATTCTATTTAAGTTTTTTTTTTCTTTTTTCTAAGAGTTTTTACTCTCCTTCCCAACTTTGTATAGACAGACAGTTGTGGTAAGTGTAACGGGTGGATAATGCTGGTGTGTTCTCCTGCAGTGAATGCTTGTCAGGCAGGCAGTAATACAGTACATTACTGTAGGTGCTGATTCAGACTTTATGATGTCATCTCTGAAAGGGTGACTTTTAATGACATTTAACGCAAAATGTAACATATGTGAATAAAATATACAGATGCTCTGATATGCCTTTGTGTGCTTTTGTTGTCTTTTTTTTTCTCTCCAAAACTTAATCCAGAAATGTTACATCTTGTCTATTAAAAATATTATATAAATAAAACGTCATACAAAAAGTAATTAACTAATACAATATTGTATAAAATAATAAATATATATATATATATATATTACTAAAAAATATATGGTAAAAAAACTGGCAGCTGTGGTTGCTAGAATTATACCGTAAAAAATACGGTAACACCGTTTTAGGTTTAATGGTTTTACCTTAAATTTACAGTTTAATACCATAAATTAACTGCTATACTATTAATATACCAACTTCTTGAAGTACTGAAATCAGTTTTGTACCTTTGTATTACACTGGTAATCACCAAAGGCAGGTGGTGATGGGAAAGTCACGGGATGAAGCAAAGCCCATCACAAGCAGCTTTTAATAAAATATATAGAAGGTGCACAGTGACATTTACACAAGCACTAAATACCATCATGGTGAGACTCATTAAACTGAAATATGCATTAAACATTAATTTAACAACATTATATGTAACATACAACCCTAATAAACATAACAGATAAGAAAAAAAGAAGAAACAACTGTTATTTCAAAGAAAAAACATCAAATTCAAACAAAATTTGAAATTCAACGCAGAGGTTCTCTGTAAAGTTTACAGGAAATTACCGTTAACCATTTAACAGGTTTGTAGTCATACTGTAGCATTTTCAGTTTTTTACCGTTAAAATCACAGTAATTTTTTACAGTGTAGCGGGTAAAACAAGTATTGAACAGTAAATATATTTCTAAAGGTGCTGTTGACTTGAAATTTTCACCAGGTTTATTTTTATTTTTTATCTTATTTTTTTTTTTTGCATTGTCTATTATTTTTCAGTGTATTACATTTCAGAAGTGTGAAGTCAGCAAAAATTGAAAGAAAATACTTGTATTAAGCAAGAGTGTATTTATAACTGTACAAAGACAGATGCATAAAATGCATACTTTTTTTATTTTTCGGAAAAAAAAATTTAGATATGAAAGCATGTTGTTTTATTTTAATAAATGCAACTGGGAGATTTAATATGATATATTAATATGCAGCTAGAGCAGCACAAATGGAACTGAGAGTTTCCTAAGAATGAGTTTATAGCTTATTCATGGTGAAATCTTTAATCCTCTGTGTTTATATATATATATATATATATATATATATATATATACATATTAACTTACTGTGACAAATTATTTACCATGCAGAATAATGCTGTAATTAAATGAAGTGATTTATTGAAATGAAATATATTAAATGCATTGTCTAAATGTGAGCTGTGTATGTGTGCTGCCATTGAATTTCTCTCATTTTAGTTATATTGTTTGTCTGTTATCGTTTCTAATCTGCAAATGTAGCAGCAGTTTTTTTATGCGGAGGTTTAGTAACTGACCGCATCATATTAATGAGTCTTGAAGGTTTACTGTGACAGCAAGGAGTTGATCTCGGCCGAGAGAGAACATAATGACTCTTTCTGTACCAATTAGTTACAGCAGATAATATGAATTCTGCCAAAGTTAACACAGGACATACCAGTCTTGTTTTCTGATTTATATTTGGTAAAGACAAACACATTTACAAACGTGTTATAATAGTTTAGACAACAGACAAAGCATTAGATTCGCTGCATTAGATTCAGTGTTTGCTAAATGAGCGAGCGCACCATTCATCTGCCTAATGATTCAATCTTCAATGAAGGCCCACAAACCAAACTCCTGTAAACATGTTTGTGTGCTGAATGGAAAGTGGGTTGGCAGCACAGCAGCTGCCTGGACGACACACTGACATTGTGCAGGACATCATAGCATATTAGCTTAGCAAACTCTGTTTTTTTGGATGGTTGCAGTTTCTGTTTATGCCAGTTTTATTGAAAAATGCTTTGTAATGGATGCAGTGAATATTTTAATGCCACATGCATTCCAGCATTTACAGTAGGTATTTGTAGGTGTTATAGTGAAGGTTTGAAAATCACCTTGGATATGTCAGAAACCGGCTATGGCAGGTAGGTATTCTCTATAAAAAAAAACAAAAAAACAAAAACAAATGAATGGCAGAAAAGGCATTAGTGCAGGGTAAGGCCACGAAGGTAGACCTGATCAAAGGTGATGTCGAGTGATCCTGTGTGCTGTGATTATTTGATCATCCACAGAACAGCATCTACATCGCCTGAGCTATACGCTTACAATCAGAATGAACATATATAATAAAAGACAGATAATAAAGCTGGAATGTCAAGGTTTTTTGTCAATTCTTTAATATTCTTACAGGAAATGCCAACGGAAGAACTGATGTGGTCCAAAGCAGGTTAATAAACATCACCTCGAGCAATTTAGAAAGATATTTTATATTGATAATGAGTGTTTTTGGCAGTGTGATGTAGTGTGTGTCCAATTAAAGCTCATGATAAGTGTGTATGTGTAGTTTTTCAGGGCGCTAACTAACCCTGAGTTGTGTGTGTGTGTTTTACCCTGTGCCCAGAGGGTAGGATAACTCATTTTACAATCAAGAGATGCTGTCTTGTGCTATAGTTGATCCTAATTAAATCTTGTTTAATTATCAAAGAATCCTAAAATAACCATTTCCACAGAATAGGTCACAGCCTGTACTTGTAATTCTGTAGTTGTATTCTAAGGGCTCGTTCACACCAGCTTCATAGCCAGTAAAGTTGTGAAGGCTCATGTGTGCTGTTGCTCTCCGTTAGTCCAGATCGATCTGTCAGTGGTCATACAGTAAGAGGTCATGCTTGTAAATCCAGTGTTTACTGGTGGACGGAGCAGTCTGTCACATTCCTGTAACAGGATTAGATTGGACAGGACTGAATGAAGTCAGTGTGTGAGAGCGAGGGAAGCTTAGAAAATGAGATTATGTTGTAAGACCTTCATTCTTTCTTTCTTTCTTTCTTTCTTTCTAGTGTACTAGTTATGCAGTTGCTAGGGTATCTTTGGTTATTCTCTAGAAGAGTAATAAACTTCTGCCTAGTTTGAAAATATCTTTAAATTAAACAAAATGTTTGTTGCAGGGAGTTAAACTGGTAAAGCCTGACATATGATTAATTAGATTGTTCATTAAAAATTTGCATATTTGTTTTTGTTGAGTCATATTTTATACATTAGGTCTTTATTGCAAAAATGCAGTTTTTTTTTCACTATGTGTGTGTGTTTTTGTGTGTGTGCGAGTGATGTGTGTTCATCAATTTTATTCAGAGGCAACAATTTGCTGCAGCTGTTGTTATTCATACGGCCAAAATGTGAGAAGAAATCCTGTTAGCTTGAAGAGCAGTGAACTCTTTATAACAGATTACTGATATAAAATTATATAAATATCAGTCATCACTCCATATCTCCAATATTATGTCTTAAGAAGATAATATTTAAATGCTTTAGTTTTTTATGATCTAAGCTCAGTAGTTGCAAATGCTATGCAATACAATGACGACTGAGAGATGAACAATTAAACGTGTCTTTAAGAGCCTGATGATCATATTTGATACTCACATTTAAACATGTTTTTGTTTTTAAAAACACAAGTGAATAATACTAAAAAGGGCCTGAACTTGATTTAAAATTTTAAAATATCAGGCGACAGGAAGCTAATTACAACAGGTCTTGTATTTGGGTTTTCATTCAATTTGCAAATCAAATATTATACAAAAGGCTTTATGCTTTATAGTACATTGAGAGTTTAGGCTGTGATTGTGAATACAGAACATGATCTGTGTGTATCTGGACAGATGTTAGATTGACACGTGCACTAGCAGAGAATGAGAGGCAGGCTGTCGTTTTCACTCGGGTCCTGCTTCACTGGTCTCTGTTTATGACTAGCATTACCACCTCGGGCTAACACGCTAAGAGCTAACACATCTTTCTATTTTTACACATTTATGTTTGTGTTTTCTGTGCGCACGAGGGATTAAATCCTGTTTTTATGTCTGATGGAGCTTTATACTGAAAGATGTGTAGGTTATCTACAGTCTCATAGTTTATAGCTTTCAGCTCATAATGTTAGCGCATGTTAGTGTTTTATAACTGAATGACCGTCTTCCATATAAAGCTCTTTTATGACTAATACCATCTGTCTAATAAATATTTAAAACAGGATCATGTTAGATGAGCTGTGGTTGTCTGTCAGTGTAGAGAGGTGAGGAGCTGTCAGAGACGGTGAAAGTCAATCTGGAGAAGAGCAGATCAGATGAAACCGACTCCTACACTGACAGATGCTTCATTATTAGATTATTAAACCAAGTCTTACAAACAGCAAGTGCCATACACATTCTCACTGCTGAAGACTGCTGTCTTTTTGTTCAAACCTCAAACTTTGTTATACAAAATTTCAAAGCAGCATTTAAGGAATTAATGAATGTGGGACTCGTTGAGATATCCGTGTGTTTTCTGCTGCGTTGTAATATAACAGTGTTGGATAAAATTTCGATTCATGAGTGTGAATGTAAATTGAACATTTGGCTGGATGCTGAACTGAAAACTGAATTGAAGTAAATTATACTGAAATTCAATTGACTTTGGGGTAAATTAGAGCATTCTTGGAAAATAAGCAACCTTCCACTTATATAAAACTAGACCATTCAGAATATATGTCATGCTTTTGAGAGAAGTTTCATATGCTCTCAAAAATACAGTAAAAAAAAAAAAAAAACGGTAATATTGTGAAGTATTGTCAAAATGCTTTCTTTTAAATTGCATCTTTAGGAATAATTCTAATATGCTAAATATTCTGAAGCAGCAAAAACCGTTCTCAACATTCATAATGATAAAAACCACTATTAATATTTGAGCACCAAATCAGTATATTAGAATGATTTCTGAAAAAAACATGTGACACTGAAGACTGGAGGAATGATGCTGACAACTGTCATTACAGAAATAAATTACATTTTAAAATACGTTCAAAATAGATAAAAAAAAAAAGAGAAAACTTTTCAATTGTAATAATATTTCAAAACTATTGGTTTTAATTGTATTTCTTTATTTTTCTTTTTTTTTTCAATAAATAAATGCAGTCTGGGTGAGCATAAGCGACTTCTTAAAAAAAAAAAATCCTTAAATAATCAACCAAATTATTCCAAAGTTTTGACATGTGGTGTATAAATGAAATAGTTTTTATATTGATTATGAATATCATAAGTGATATGATAATTATGATTATCAGGTCATGCATTAATTATTTTGCAGCATGTTTACTATAACTCAATTCAAAATTGGTTTCAAAAGTAAATTAAATTTTTAAAAGACATTTTCAATTTAATATCTAATAGCACACAATCGTAGTATTAAAATTATTATAAGCTTGAAGTCCATTCTGTTGTCCTTGTGTGGCAAATTCATGTTTTTTCCTAAAAAACGGCATTAGTCGAATTTCAGCTGTGCTCTCTGCCTTTCCAGAAAATAGATGAGAGGTATGAAATATCCATCTCACACGGCACAGGCGAAGCATCCATCGCTCTAATCGCTCATGCCATTCATAATTCTGTGTGTGCGAGGCTCACAGCCTCACGGGCAGAACGCCATTTACCTTTTCCACTTCAACGTGACCTCAAAATAAACGCTTCCCTCCCTCAGGAGTCTGTATGAGTGGCAAAATTCATCACATGTCATATATTAGACTCAGTAGAGCCATTATCATTTATTTAAGAGAAAAAAAAATCTTGTGAAGGTGATTATGAAATGCAAGCATGTAGAAGTATTACCATCATCTGCAGTGTGTAGGTGGAGGTGCTTCCGTTTTTGCCTTTGCCTTTTAAGAAGAATAAGAGGAGTGGGAGAGAATCATGACATGAGCAGAAAACCATTACATTTTCACATTTACATTGATGAGAATATTATTATGCAGAGGTATCATAATTTAATTTACTGATAACCATAATGTTGATGTTGGCCCATTGAGAAAAAAAAAAGTATTGCCAACCCCTGTTATCTAAAGCATCTGTGCTCTATACTATTTTCTAAATTGACATCATACTTTACTTTTTGCTTGTAATTTATGATATTACATACACTTTTAATGTGTTGCTACACTTTAAGTCAGTAATTTGTCACTGAATCCATTCCACTGTTTTAAACTAAAGCTGGGGAACATAGCACATTTTGTGCCTCCTTTATCATCACCTCACAGTGAGGACAGACATCAGTCCCCTGGTACTGAGATCCATGTCTGTGGTATCTCTCTCCATACCTCTGTAGATTATGTTCAGGAATGTAATCAGGTGGGAAAGTTTTGGACATCTCGACTCTAAATGATAAATGAGACAGTAGTAGTCCTGAGGTAGGCTACATGACAGAGTTAATCTCTGTTTAATCCAATTATGGTGAGCACAGTGACGGGAAAGTGGTATCTGAATCCATCAACTAATTCTCCCATTTGCCAGCGAGACACAGGCAGCACTCTTGCTTAGAAAATAAATATAGACCCTTTTTCTTTTCTTTTACAAATAATATATATATTGTTCTCCAAGTATGTATACTGTTGTGATCGTAGTATCTTTCATGATATTCTTGATTTATTTGTGGATAAATGTGTTTAGATCCTACCTGTCAGATGTGTACCGCAAGAACGGCGTACCGCAAGGCTCAATCTTAGGTCCTTTTTAGTTTTATATGCTTCCCCCTACAGTATGTGATATAGAGCACTGATTTAATTTCTTATTCAACATAAGACATACAGACCATAGCAAGTCAGAAAAACTGATAAGAAATGGAAATATCTGACAGCTTTTACAAAACATCAGCATTGCATTATGACTTTGACAGAATGATTATGTCTGGTCGTTCACTGTACGTTCTTGAGAAAAAATGATTTTTGCTATACTACCTGATATTTCTCAACCATCAAGTCAAAGTCATTGTCATAGTTTCGTGTGTGTGTGTTTCTAAATCCCTGTGTTAAAATTATGATTGTGATCTGAAGCAACCCTTTAGCCTGTTTGACATAATGAGACACATTTTAATTAGCTTTGCAAGGTGCAGGCTTCATGTAGGAACACACTATGAAATAACAGAAAGAAGTCAGAAGTCAGAAAGAGCTTTATTACCAAGTATGTTTACACACACAAGGAATTTGACCTGATAACAGGAGCTTCCAGTGCAGAAGAAAGTACGGTCATAGTGCAACACCCATGATTCATCCATTTCGAATTCTATGTATAAATATAACAATGCCAGTTATGATGGACACAATTATGAATAAAATTTTCTGAAACAACACAAATGGATTACAGTTTTGAAGTGACCACACAAAATAGTCTTAGTGTTTATACTTGACTAACTGGGGCCCAGGTCAGGAAGCAGACAGACTGGCTAAACCGACCGTCTGCTAGCTGCCTCCCGTCACAGAGGTCAGTTAATTCTCAGCACATAGAGACTTTTTCACCTAGATATCACACTATAGAGACTGTGTCTGTTCCCCGAACTAGAAAAAACAAAAAACGTCCAAACCAAGTTAAGATTAACAATTTAGTTGAGGTTCAACAAATAGTAAAAAAAGAAGCAATATGGATAAACAAATGATAAAGCTTGGCTTATTGAATATCAGATCCCTTTCTACGAAAACACTTTTTGTAAATAATATGATCACTGATCATAATATAGATGTACTCTGTTTGACAGAAACCTGGCTAAAACCTGATGATTACATTATTTTAAATGAGTCCACCCCCCAAGATTACTGTTATAAACATGAGCCGCATCTAAAAGGCAAAGGGGGAGGTGTTGCTTCAATTTATAACAACGTTTTCAGGATTTCTCAGAGGGCAGGCTACAAGTATAACTCGTTTGAAGTAATGGTGCTTCATATAACATTATCCAGAGAAACAAATGTTAATGATAAATCCCTTGTTATGTTTGTACTGGCTACTGTATACAGGCCACCAGGGCACCATACAGACTTTATTAAAGAGTTTGGTGATTTTACATCCGAGTTAGTTCTGGCTGCAGATAAAGTTTTAATAGTTGGTGATTTTAATATCCATGTTGATAATGAAAACGATGCATTGGGATCAGCATTTATAGATATTCTGAACTCTATTGGTGTTAGACAACACGTTTCAGGACCTACTCTATTGTCGAAATCATACTCTAGATTTAATACTGTCACATGGAATTGATGTTGATGGTGTTGAAATTATTCAGCCAAGTGATGATATCTCAGATCATTATTTAGTTCTGTGCAAAATTCATATAGCCAAAATTGTAAATTCTACTTCTTGTTACAAGTATGGAAGAACCATCACTTCTACCACAAAAGACTGCTTTTTAAGTTATCTTCCTGATGTAACCAAATTCCTTAGCATATCCAAAACCTCAGAACAACTTCATGATGTAACAGAAACTATGGACTCTCTCTTTTCTAGCACTTTAAATAAAGTTGCTCCTTTACGCTTAAGGAAGGTTAAGGAAAACAGTTTGACACCATGGTGTAATGAGCATACTCGCACCCTAAAGAGAGCAGCCCGAAAAATGGAGCGCAGCTGGAGGAAAACAAAACTAGAGGTATTTCGTATTGCTTGGCGGGAAAGTAACATATCCTACAGAAAAGCATTAAAAACTGCTATATCCGAATACTTTTCTTCTCTTTTAGAAGAAAACAAACATAACCCCAGGTATTTATTCAATACAATGGCTAAATTAACTAAAAATAAAGCCTCAACAAGTGTTGACATTTCCCAACACCACAGCAGTAATGACTTTATGAACTACTTTACTTCTAAAATCGATACTATTAGAGATATAATTGCAACCATTCAGCCGTCAGCTACAGTATCACATCAGACAGTGCACTATAGACCCCCTGAGGAACAGTTCCACTCATTCTCTACCATAGGAGAGGAAGAATTGTATAAACTTGTTAAATCATCTAAACCAACAACATGTATGTTAGACCCTATACCATCTAAGCTCCTGAAAGAGGTGCTTCCAGAAGTCATAGATCCTCTTCTGACTATTATTAATTCCTCATTGTCATTAGGATATGTCCCCAAAACCTTCAAACTGGCTGTTATTAAGCCTCTCATCAAAAAACCACAACTTGACCCCAAAGAGTTAGTTAATTATAGACCAATCTCGAATCTCCCTTTTCTGTCCAAGATACTAGAAAAGGTGGTATCCTCTCAATTATATTCCTTCTTAGAGAAAAATGGTATATGTGAGGATTTCCAGTCAGGATTTAGACCGTATCATAGTACTGAGACTGCTCTCCTTAGAGTTACAAATGATCTGCTCTTATCATCTGATCGTGGGTGTATCTCTCTATTAGTTTTATTGGATCTTAGTGATGCGTTTGACACAACTGACCACAACATTCTTTTGCATAGACTTGAACACTTTGTTGGCATCAGAGGAAGTGCATTAGCATGGTTTAAATCGTACTTATATGACTGCCATCAGTTCGTAGCAGTGAATGAAGATGTATCCTATCGATCACAAGTGCAGTATGGAGTACCTCAAGGCTCAGTACTAGGGCCGCTACTCTTCACGCTTTATATGTTACCCTTGGGAGATATCATCAGGAAACATGGTGTTAGCTTTCACTGTTATGCTGATGATACTCAGCTCTATATTTCTTCGCAGCCCGGTGAAACACACCAATTTGAAAAACTAATGGATTGCATAGTCGATATAAAAAACTGGATGACGAGTAATTTTTTACTGCTAAATTCTGAAAAAACAGAGGTGTTAATTATAGGACCTAAAAACTCCGCTTGTAATAACCTAGAACACTGTCTAAGACTTGATGGTTGCTCTGTCAATTCTTCGTCATCAGTTATGAACCTAGGTGTGCTATTTGATCGCAATCTTTCCTTAGAAAGCCACGTTTCTAGCATTTGTAAAACTGCATTTTTCCATCTCAAAAATATATCTAAATTACGACCTATGCTCTCAATGTCAAATGCAGAAATGTTAATCCGTGCATTTATGACCTCAAGGTTAGATTATTGTAATGCTTTATTGGGTGGTTGTTCTGCACGCTTAGTAAACAAACTAAAGCTAGTCCAAAATGCAGCAGCAAGAGTTCTTACTAGAACAAGGAAGTATGACCATATTAGCCCGGTCCTGTCAACACTGCACTGGCTCCCTATCAAGCATCGCATAGATTTTAAAATATTGCTTATTACTTATAAAGCCCTGAATGGTTTAGCACCTCAGTATTTGAATGAGCTCCTTTTACATTATAATCCTCTACGTCCGCTACGTTCTCAAAACTCAGTCAATTTGATAATACCTAGAATATCAAAATCAACTGCGGGCAGCAGATCCTTTTCCTATTTGGCGCCTAAACTCTGGAATAACCTACCTAACATTGTTCGGGAGGCAGACACACTCTTGCAGTTTAAATCTAGATTAAAGACCCATCTCTTTAACCTGGCATACACATAACATACTAATATGCTTTTATTATCCAAATCCGTTAAAGGATTTTTAGGCTGCATTAATTAGGTAAACCGGAACCGTAAACAATTCCCATAACACCCTATGTACTTGCTACATCATTAGAAGAATGGCATCTACGCTAATATTTGTCTGTTTCTCTCTTGTTCCGAGGTCACCGTGGCCACCAGATCCAGTCTGTGTCCAGATCAGAGGGTCACTGCAGTCACCCGGATCCAGTACGTATCCAGACCAGATGCTGGATCAGCACCTAGAAAGGACATCTACATCCCTGAAAGACAGCAGAGACCAGGACAACTAGACAGAGGTGGGTAGAGTACCCAAAAACTGTACTCAAGTAAAAGTAAAAGTACTTCTAGAAATATTTACTCAAGTAAAAGTAAAAGTACTAGTCTTGAATAGTTACTTGAGTAAGAGTAAAAGAGTATCGGATAAAAAATCTACTCAAGTAGTTAGTTACTAGTTACTTTGGGTCATATATACTGAGCCTATTTTTATTTAGATATATAGATAAAATGTATGTAATGTATGTGTGCGTGTATAAACGTATATATTTCATCACCCTTTACTCCAATTTATGTAATTTATTATAAAACCCTGTCTGTTTACTTAAGTAACAGATATAGGTGTCATGCCATAACATATTTTTAATACGACTGACTTTATATTAAATGTGAATTTAACATTGAAAGTTAATGTGATATAAATATTGCTACTAATCTTTCATTGTTCAGAAAGAGAGCAAATAACATTTACATTATCAAAGATCATTTTCACTGACAGTCTAGATTTCAATCACTCTCAGAAACTCCCATTAAAATCACTGAAACTGTTAACACTGTGAAATCAATATCTTATTTACAGATTAGTACACACACATCTGCACTTTGTTGTTCCTGCGAGAGAATTCGCCAGAAAGAGGTCTCCAGTCAGTGAGCGAGTGAAGGAAGCACCGGCATTTTAGCGATGACTCATCTGAACGCCTCTGATTGGCCAATGCTTTAATCAGCTCAAAAGAATCATGTGTGATTGTTTATAATGCGCAGTGCTGTAAAAACGCATCTATCTCTGGCTCAGCGCCAGCAAGCAATCACAGATCTGAATTTAGCAGCTGATAATATGACTTGCTGAACGTACTCGCACCGGTGTTATTGTATTAAAATTAATAAAATCTTAATCGGCTATTTTTTGTCTTTTGGAAGCTGCATTCAACTTGACACCCCTCTGTTATAAGCCACACACGTACAACAAATTAATGTCAGAGGTATCGTGTACTGTAATCGAATGTAGCCCAAGTTATTACCTGTTAAACAGTAGACAGCACACACGGTGTTCATCTAATAAGGATCTCCATCGCTAGCAAATAGTAGCCTTTGCAGATTTGCTTTCAATTCAGTGCAGTTCCAGCGACGTTTTCAATGCTCTTTCTGTTCTTAAACGTTACAACTCCGAGTGAACCACTTCAGACGCTCAGCGCGTGCGGCAGGGAACTGAACGACTCATTCAAACTGATTCATGAACAAATTCACTCGTTTGCCAATTGATTTGATCAAGCCTTTGAACAGATTTGACTCAAAAGAATGAATCATTAGCGAATGGGCATCGCTCATTGCCAAGAGAAAAGTAGACGGCGCGTTTGGATCAAACTGAAGCATTTATAACATTTATTGCATTAAGATAAAGTAACGAGAGGGGCGTCGCCCATAGTAACGAAGTAAAAGTACAGATTTTCCCCAAAAAATGTACTCAAGTAAGAGTATAAAGTACCCATCTTTAAATATACTCCGAAAAGTATTAGTTACCCCAAATAATTACTCAAGTAAATGTAACGAAGTAAATGTAACTCGTTACTACCCACCTATCCCCTGTAAAGACCTTGTCTCAGAGGAGCACCAGGACAAGACCACAGGAAACATGATTCTTCTGCACAATCTGACTTTGCTGCAGTCTGGAATTGAACTACTGGTTTCGTCTGGTCAGAGGAGAACTGGCCCCCCAACTGAGCCTGGTTTCTCCCAAGGTTTTTTTCTCCATTCTGTCACCGATGGAGTTTCGGTTCCTTGCCGCTGTCGCCTCTGGCTTGCTTAGTTGGGGACACTTCATCTACAGCGATATCGTTGACTTGATTGCAAATAAATGCACAGACACTATTTAACTGAACAGAGATGACATAACTGAATCCAATGATGAACTGCCTTTAACTATCATTTTTGCATTATTGACACTGTTTTCCTAATGAATGTTGTTCAGTTGCTTTGACGCAATGTATTTTGTTTAAAGCACTATATAAATAAAGGTGACTTTGACTTTGACTTTGACAAAACAAAACATTATATTTCTACAAATCTAATTTAAATCATTTAGAGGGATGAGTTCAGCCAATAGAAAATGAAAATTCTGTCATCATATTTTCATACCTTCATGATCAAGCTACAAAAATGACAAAAGTTTAATATAAGTGTTATATCATGAAGGGTTTTCCAACTCTTCTGAAGCCATTCAGTAGCTTTATGTGAGAAGCCAAAAAAATCGAGGAGTAGACTGAAAATCTAAGCTAAAATCTTCCCTCTGATGTCCCTAAGTGAAATTTTCCTACTGTGAAGTTAGCACATTTGGTCTAGTCGCAAAACACGTTTTGTATAGAGATGCAAAATCTGATGTGGCATTATGATGTGTGATATTTCAATATATGTGAACGTTAAAGAGATGCCCCAGATGAGAAATCATGAGGCTAATGAATTACTTTTGTCTCACACATACTGTATCTATTGTATGGCTTCAGAGGATGTGAAACATTTTTGGTGCCCATTGTGTTATTTTTGCAGCAGTACAGCCACTGTCAAACTTTCATTTTCACTGTATAGAAAATAGCAGTGAACACTAACTGTGAACTGTAAATTTTTCCTTTTGTGTTCCATGAAAAATAAAATCATACAGGTTTGGAATGACATGAGGATGAGTAAATGATGAGAGAATTTACTTTTTTTTTCTCTTGAACAACTTACATTTGCCAATAAAGGCGAAATAACATTACTGACAAGCTTTGTAAAAGCACAGTGACTTTGCATGGCCAACTTACACCATGTTAAAATCTGCATGTGGTATTTGTGGTACTTTTGCACTCACAAAAATTCCAATCACATACCATCACATCCAATCCTATCTTACTGGAATAACTGGATTTCACACAGAATTTTTTTTTTTTAGAACAATTGTGATTGTGGCCTCACCTCGAAAAAAAAAATCCCAATCATGTAGATCCTTATTCTTATCAAAATGACTCAACTTGTGAAAAATAAATAAATAATGCAAAAAAATGGTAAATGGAAGTCATGGAAATCAACATAATTAATCTAAAATATGTCTTTTAACTATACAAATATAAATATGTGAAGAAAATGAGTTAAATCTATCTTTTAAATTACTTGTTATGTTGAGGAGGTCTTTCTATGGACTGGATCCCTACAAGGCAAGCATGATCGCTCTGGAGTCGCTGGCAGATCCATCACTGATTGGGACATTGTGAAAACAACTGAGAAAGGAACCTAAGGCAAGGTCTACAAGGTCATCATCAAGAAAGATTGAAGTCAAGCAACCATGAAAATTTTGGATCCCATTAATTTGAGTCATGTTGGGTCTTCTGAGATTTTCTTCCTTTGTGGCATCTCTTCTGTGTTCAGTTTACTGGAGCAGTGATGTGAACACATGTAAGGTACTAATCCCATGATTTTACCCTATTTTCTGTTTCTCCTCTCTTTGAGAGTCTTAAACCTTAGACCCAGTAGATTCAAAAGGGGGCAGTGTGACATTACTATTCAATAATGAATTTAAAACATGATGAAAATGTACTGAGGATAAGTAACCACCGTCTCTGTTCTCTAGTCAAGTTCATTTAGGATTCATTTTGGATTGAAGACTCTTAACAGTGTTTCCAATGACTTAAAAGCCAAAGAACAAAGAAAACCATCTTTAAAGGTGTTTCTTCCAATCTTGTCCTCTGGCTTTTCTCAGAATCCCAGTCACACTAACAGAGTAAGTAGACATTCTTCCTAAATTTCACCCACAGATATTTTCATATTATAGCACTATTGGTTTTTGGAAAACTTGTCAAGATGTTTTATTTTTATGCCTAATGCTGATATTTCTCATTTAGTGCTGCTTGATCCCCCATAACCCCCTGCTGCACAGTGCATGCATGGCTGCCTCCATCGACTGCAACAAGCACATGCATGAAAGCACGCATTGGGAGCGTTTTTGCATCCTTTTCATTGTTACTATCTATTCTGATACTGTGTATGATAGCATTTTTTTTTTTAATTAGCTGCAATGTTCAATTATTTCTAGCTTCAGTTGGGGACAGTCCATGTAGTTAGTCATTGAATCTCATAAGAACACCTTGTCATTACACACAACAAATGTAAATTAGGGTGCTGTTTTAGTAACATTAAAGTTGGGCACTGCAGGTTTTCACTGTAGACAAATAAATATTTGGGCCTAAATTTAAGATTCATATATTTGATTTCATATGTTTGATTTATTTGTACAATTTCCATCCATTTGAATTACTCAATTGAAACAATTTAAATAACCAGCTTTATACATTTATCATCAATAAATCTAATTAGTTTCAATCTCATACCGACTGAATATTGTTTTGCAGCTAGCCATATTTTAACCGTTCATACTTTTAACTGAATAAATGTGATTGTTTTCACATTGAACAGATTAATGTATAATTAAAATATTATATATATATATATATATATATATAAATACTGTGTGGTGTATTTTGTCATTTTTAAGCATTTTATTTTACTAATGTAGTTTCTGTTGTTTGGTTGCCTTCTTCTCTATAACTGCATTTATCTATCGTTCTTTTCTCTCTCCCGTTCCTCATTACTTTCCCTCTGTGTCTGGCAGTTCTCTCTGTTAGCTGTGTAATAGGGGGTCAGTAACTGACCTGATAAAGGGTTTGCTGATGAGGGGGAAAATGTCTTGAGGAGCCCATCATCTCCTACATCCTGTATGGAGCACTTCTGGTGACACACACACACACACACACACTGACTGAAGTAATCTGCTCACCCCAGCACTGTGAACGCTGCCTCAGCACTCTGACTGTGCCAGATTAGTTATTTTGGGTCGTGATAGTGAGGATAGACACAGGGTGTCCAGCTGTAGACTTCAGGGCTGATCAGAGGCAGTCTGGCCTTCAGTCTCTACTGACTGACTCCAGTTTCTCTTGTTTTCTTTTCAGGGTCTCCAGCATGTTCACAACCACAGAATAATCCACCGTGATATAAAGGGCAACAACATCCTCCTGACCACAGACAGTGGAGTCAAACTGGTGGACTTTGGTAATGGCTACTGCTTTTTCATTCCAGAGGGAGGATTATTTAGATTTTAATTATTTTGTTTTAAGAGTTTCATAAGTAAACCCCCCCCCCCCCCACCCTATACAACAATGGTTCAAGGTGACAATATTCGTCATGCTCCAAAATGGATAACATACTAATTTGGAGCGTGATGAGAGTCAATAAAGAAATAATTTTTTGTTTAAGGTGAACTATTCTTAATGGGACACTCCTGAAACTAAATTTGTATCGTTTACTGATCATTAGCAAAAACACATTAATGCTTATTTGGATCAGCTTTAGTTCCAAGAAAGCTTGAACTTGTTTTTGATAGGAAATTTTTTTTTATGGACATAAGCTGGTTTTACTTTATTTAATCTACTGCTGCATGTATCTTAAAAAGTGCAGCAATGCTGACATCCATATGAAAGTATACAGTCTCTTGTGAAAAAGAAGTACACTTTAGCATACTTATATAGAAATATGGGTCCCACTTTATATTAGGTGGCCTTAACTACTATGTACTTACATAAAAAAATAAGTACAGTGTACTTATTGTGTTCATATTGTATTGTAAAACACTTTTGCTGCTATTGAGGTGGGATAGGGGTAAGGTTAGGGAGAGGGTTGGAGGTATGGGTAAGTTTAAGGGTGGGTTAAGGTGTAAAGTATGGGTCAACAGTGTCATTATAAATGTAATTACAGAAATTAAATACTGATGTAATTACATGTAGTTTTAAAAAAAAATATAAGTACAATGTAAAAACATGTATGTACACAATAAGTACATTGTACTAAATTATTATTTAAAATGTAAGTACATAGTAGTTAAGGCCACTTAATATAAAGTGGGTCCGAAATATGTACTTTAAAGGAGTGTACTTAAAAATTCAATCTGAATTGACTGCATGTGTGAACATGTTGATTACAATTTTACCTTAAATTTAATATTAATGAAATTAGCTTAGAGTGCTTTTTTAACCTTGCCAAGACAGAACTGCTTGTGGTTCCACCAAACCCATCGTTTCAAAACAATTTCACCATCAAGTTAGGCACATCAACCAAAAATCCTTCAATAACAGCCAGAAACCTTGGAGTTATGATTGATGATCATCTGACTTTCTCAGACCACATTGCTAAAACTCTCAGATCCTGCAGATTTGCTTTATTCAACATAAAAAAGATCAAGCCCTTTCTTTGGGAATATGCTGCACAACTCCTTGTTCAAGCTCTTGTTCTTTCCAGACTGGACAATTGCAATGCTCTTTTGGCAGGTCTTACAGCCAGTTCTATCAAACCTTTACAAGTAATTCAGAACGCGGCAGCAAGATTTATTTTTAATGAGCCAAAAAGAATACATGTCACACCTCTGTTTATCAATTTGCACTGGCTACCAATAGCTGCTCGCATAAAATTCAAGACATTGATGTTTGTCTACAAAACCACCACTGGCTCTGCACCCATTTACCTAAATTTGTTACTTCAGACTTATGTGCCCTCTAGAAGCTTGCGTTCTGCAAGTGAACGTCACTTTACTGTGCATCTCAAAGAGACACAAAATTACTTTCCCAGACCTTTACATGATTAAATATTCCTCACTGAATACATGAAGGCACACAGACCAGAAAACAGAGACAACATTACTACAATACATCATGTGTCATTCACTGGTGAGAAAACATTATAGCAAATTTAGTAAAAGTCCTGCAGTCCCAGGAAGGAAGGTTAGGCTGTTGATGTTTGATATCTCGCTCTGTCTGTGTCTGTAGCTAAGAAGAATTATTTAAGCACAGTGTGTGATGTTGTTGAGATCTCTTTTAAAGCTTTAAAGGAGACCATTGTGAGATTGTTAGAGTGTTTGTCTTGGGAGACAAGTTTGAGAAGCAGGAGTCTCAAGCAAAAATCTCCATTCCATCTTTAAATAACCTCATTTGTGTCTAAGATAAATATTTGAGATGTTAAAGAGATCTCACTTTTGATTTTTCTTTCCTATGGGGAGAGAAATCAGGAGTGAGATGCAGAGGCTGAAGGCTTATTAATTTCACTTCTGGTGTATAAGGGCTTGTGCAGTTGCCAAAAATATAGAGTGCCGTGAAAAGGTGTTTGCCCCTTCTTGTTTTTAATTTTTTGCATATTTGTCACTTAAAAGATTCAGATCATCAAACTAATTTTGATATTAAACCGGCAGCCATATCACCCTGGAGCCCAAGACCGGTTTCCCACTGAAGCTAAGCAGGGCTGAGCCTGGTCAGTACCTGGATGGGAGACCTCCTGGGAAAACTAGGCTGTAAGAGGTGCTAGTGAGGCCAGCAGGGGGTGCTCACCCTGTGGTCTGTGTTGGTCCTAGCGCCCCAGTGTAGTGACGGGGACACTATACTTTCAACAAGCACCGTCCTTCGGATGAGACATTAAACCGAGGTCCTGACTCTCTGTGGTCAGTAAAAATCCCAGGATGTCTTTTGAAAAGAGTAGAGGTGTGACCTCGGCATCCTGGCTAAATTTGCCCATTGGCCTCTGACCATCATGGCCTCCTATCAGTCCCCATATCTGCTGATTGGCTTCATCACTCTGTCTCCTCTCCACCAGTAAGCTGGTGTGTGGTGTGTGGTGGGCGTTCTGGCGCACTATGGCTGCCATCGCATCATCTTGGTGGATTCTGCACACTGGTGGTGGATGAGGAGATACCCCCTGTCTATGTAAAGCGCTTTGATTGTTTAGAAAAGCTCGATATAAAATGAAAGGAATGATTATAATTATTAAACAAAGATAATGCAAGTAAATACAAAATGCAGTTTTTAAATGATGATTTACATACCCCTATGTGTAAAAAAACTAATTGCCCCATAAATCAAGAATTATGATTAACTACATTATTTTAGAAAGCTGAGTTAAATTTCACTAGCCACACCAAAACCTGATTACTGCCAGACCTGTTGAATCAAGAAAACACTTAAATAGAAACTGCCAGACCTGTTGAATCAAGAAAACACTTAAATAGAAACTTTCTGACTAAAGGCTCGTCTCACATTTGCCAAAAATATCTTGATTATCCCCAAGGCTTTTGGGCAAATATTCTCTGGACTGATGCGACAAATGTTGAACTTTTTTAAAGGTGTGTGTCCCGTTACATCTGGTGAAAAACCAACACACCAACAGCATTTAATAAAAAGTACACCATACTATCAGTCAAACATGGTGATGGTAGTGTGATGGTCTGCTTGACTTGCCATAATTGATTGAAGCATGACTTCAAGATTCAAGATTTTTATTCGTCACATACACAATTATATAGAGCATATATAACCAGCAGTGAAATGTGAGTCAGGTCCGCTCCATGGACAGTGCAATTATTAAAGAAAACAACAAAGATTAAAAAATTGCTGGTGAGACCCTGAATTTCCTCAGCTGTCACAGATGGCACAGTCTTTGCCTGGCTTTATTAACCTGTGTTTGAATGTGAGTAGTCCAAGTCAGGCCCTCGGAGATGTTTACACCAGGTATAGGGCTGCTGCTGTCTCTTCCTGAAGTCCACAATCAGTTATTTAGTTTTGCTCACATTCAGAGAGAGACAGTTGTCCTGGCACCATGATGTTAATTTCTCGACCTCATCCAAGTATGCGGTCTCATTATTGTTGTGAATGAGGCCCAGAACCACAGTATCATCAGCAAATTTGATTATAGATGTGGAGCTGTGCGAAGACACGCAGTCATGTGTGTATAGAGAGAGTCCCCTGCGGGGCTCCTACGTTCAGGGTGATGGAGCTGGAGTTGTACTGGCCTAGTTTCACCACTTGAGGTCTGCCGGTGAGGAAATCAAGAATCCAGTTACAGAGTGAAGAATTCAGGCTGAGGTCTATGAGTTTAGAAGCTGGCTTTAAGGGGACTATAGTATTAAAAGCTGAGATATAGTCAATAAATAGCAGCCTTACATAGTTCCTGTTATTGCTGTCAATGTGAGTGAGAGAAGAGTGCAGGATGTGAGAGATGGCATCATCTGTGGATCTGTTTGGGCGATAGGCAAACTGAAGAGGGACTAAAGTATCCGGTATGGAGGAGCAGATGACGTTTTTAACCAGTCCCTCAAAGACCTTCATGATTTCTGCACTCTATCAGAAAATCCTGAAGGAGATTGTCTGTCTGTCAGTTTATGACCTCAAGCTCAAGTGCACTTGGGTTCTGCAGCAAGTCAAGTCAGGTCAAGTCACCTTTATTTATATAGCGTTTTAAACAAAAATGATTGTGTCATAGCAACTGAACAACATTAATTAGGAAAACAGTTCAATAATGCAAAATGACAGTTAAAGGCAGTTCATCATTGAATTGATGTCATAATCTCAGTTCAGTTTAAATAATATCTGTGCAATCATTAGCAATCAAGTCAACAATATCACTGTACATTTTTTGTCTCCAAATGAGCAAGCCAGAGGCGACAGCGGCAAGGAAGCAAAACTCCATCTGTGACAGAATGGAGAAAAAAAACCTTGGGAGAAACCAGGCTCAGTTGGGGGGCCAGTTCTCCTCTAACCAGACGAAACCAGCAGTTCAATTCCAGACTGCAGCAAAGTCAGATTGTGCAGAAGAGTCATCTGTTTCCTGTGGTCTTGTCCCGTTGGTCGTCAAAGACAAGGTCTTTACAGGGTATCTGAATCTGGGGCTCTAGTTATCCTGGTCTCCACTGTCTTTCAGGGATGTAGAGGTCCTTTCTAGGTGCCGATCCACCATCTGGTCTGGATACGTACTGGATCCGGGTGACTGCAGTGACCCTCTGATCTGGACACAGACTGGATCTGGTGGCTACGATGACCTCGGAATAAGAGAGAAACAGACTAATATTAGCGTAGATGCCATTCTTCTAATGATGTAGCAAGTACATAGGGTGTTATGGGAAGTGTTCCCGGTTCCGGTTTACCTAATTAATGCAGCCTAAAAATCCTTTAATGGATTTGGATATTAGAAGTGTATTAGTGTGTTATGTGTAAGCCAGGTTTAAGAGATGGGTCTTTAATCTAGATTTAAACTGCAAGAGTGTGTCTGCCTCCAGAACAATGTTATGTAAGTTATTCCAGAGTTTAGGCACTAAATTGGAAAAGGATCTGTCGCCCTCAGTTTATTTTGATATTCTAGGTGTTATCAAATCGCCTGAGTTTTGAGAATGCAGCGGACATGGAGGATTTTAATGTAACAAGAGCTCGTTCAAATACTGAGGTGCTAAACCATTCAGGGCTTTATAAGTAATAAGCAAGACTTTAAAATCTATACGATGTTTGATAGGGAGCCAGTGCAGTGTTGACAGGACTGGTCTAAAATGGTCATACTTCCTGGTTCTAATAAGAACTCTAGCTGCTACATTTTGGACTAAATGGAGTTTGTTTATTAAGCGTGCAAAACAACCACCCTTTATTTATTTTTATTTATTTGTATAGCGCTTTAAACAAAATACATTGCGTCAAAGCAACTGAACAACATTCATTAGGAAAACAGTGTCAATAATGCAAAAATGATTGTTAAAGGCAGTTCATCATTGGATTCAGTTATGTCATCTCTGTTCAGTTAAATAGTGTCTGTGCATTTATTTGCAATCAAGTCAACGATATCGCTGTAGATGAAGTGTCCCCAACTAAGCAAGCCAGAGGCGACAGCGGCAAGGAACCGAAACTCCATCAGTGACAGAATGGAGAAAAAAACCTTGGGAGAAACCAGGCTCAGTTGGGGGGCCAGTTCTCCTCTGACCAGACGAAACCAGTAGTTCAATTCCAGGCTGCAGCAAAGTCAGATTGTGTTTACAGGGGATCTGTATCTGGGGCTCTAGTTGTCCTGGTCTCCGCTGTCTTTCAGGGATGTATAATATGCCCAATAAAGCATTACAATAATCTAACCTTGAGGTCATAAATGCATGGATTAACATTTCTGCATTTGACATTGAGAGCATAGACTGTAATGTAGATATATTTTTGAGATGGAAAAATGCAGTTTTACAAATGCTAGAAACGTGGCTTTCTAAGGAAAGATTGCTATCAAATAGCACACATAGGTTCCTAACTGATGACGAAGAATTGACAGAGCAGCGATCAAGTCTTAGGTTATTACATGCAGAGTTTTTAGGTCCTATAATTAACACCTCCATTTTTTCAGAATTTAGCAGTAAGGAATTACTCGTCATCCAGTTTTTTAATATCGACTATGCATTCCATTAGTTTTTTCAAATTGGTATGTTTCACCGGGCCACAAAGAAATATAGAGCTGAGTATCATCAGCATAACAGTGAAGGCTAACACCGTGTTTCCTGATGATATTTCCCAAGAGTAACATGTTAAGCGTGAAGATTAGCGCTCCTAGTACTGAGCTTTGAGGTACTCCATACTGCACTTGTGATCAATATGATACTTCTTCTTTCACTGCTACGAACTGATGGCGGTCATATAAGTACGATTTAAACCATACTAATGCACTTCCATTAATGCCAACAAAGTGTTCTAGTCTATGCAAAAGAATGTTGTGGTCAGTTGTGTCAAACGCATCACTAAGATCCAATAAAACTAATACAGAGATAGACCCACGATCAGATGATAAGAACAGATCATTTGTAACTCTAAGGAGAGCAGTCTCAGTACTATGATACAGTCTAAATCCTGACTGGAAATCCTGAGATTGGTCTATAATTAACTAGTTCTTTGGGGTCAAGTTGTGGTTTTTTGATGAGAGGCTTAATAACAGCAATTTTGAAGGTTTTGGGGACATATCCTAATGACAATGAGGAATTAATAATAGTCAGAAGAGGATCTATGACTTCTGAAAGCACCTCTTTTAGGAGCTTAGATGGTATAGGGTCTAACATACATGTTGTTGGTTTAGATGATTAACAAGTTTATACAATTCTTCCTCTCCTATAGTAGAGAATGAGTGGAACTGTTCCTCAGGGGGTCTATAGTGCACTGTCTGATGCGATACTGTAGCTGACGGCTGAATGGTTGCAATTATATCTCTAATAGTATCGATTTTAGAAGTAAAGTAGTTCACAAGTCATTACTGCTGTGGTGTTGGGAAATGTCAACACTTGTTGAGGCTTTATTTTTCGTTAATTTAGCAACTGTATTGAATAAATACCTGGGGTTATGTTTGTTTTCTTCTAAAAGAGAAGTAATCGGATCTAGCAGTTTTTAATGCTTTTCTGTAGGATAGGTTACTTTCCCGCCAAGCAATACGAAATACCTCTAGTTTTGTTTTCCTCCAGCTGCGCTCCATTTTGCGAGCTGCGAGTATGCTCATTATACCATGGTGTCAAACTGTTTTCCTTAACCTTCCTTAAGCGTAAAGGAGCAACTGTATTTAAAGTGCTAGAAAAGAGAGAGTCCATAGTTTCTGTTACATCATCAAGTTGTTCTGAGGTTTTGGATATGCTAAGGAATTTGGATACATCAGGAAGATAACTTAAAAAGCAGTCTTTTGTGGTAGAAGTGATGGTTCTTCCATACTTGTAACAAGAAGTAGAATTTACAATTTTGGCTATATGAAGTTTGCACAAAACTAAATAATGATCTGAGATATCATCACTTGGCTGCATAATTTCAACACTATCAACATCAATTCCATGTGACAGTATTAAATCTAGAGTATGATTTCGACAATGAGTAGGTCCTGAAACGTGTTGTCTAACCCCAATAGAGTTCAGAATGTCTATAAATGCTGATCCCAATGCATCTTTTTCATTATCAACATGGATAATAAAATCACCAACTATTAAAACTTTATCTGCAGCCAGAAATAACTCGGATGTAAAATCACCAAACTCTTTAATAAAGTCTGTATGGTGCCCTGGTGGCCTGTATACAGTAGCCAGTACAAACATAACAGGGGATTTATCATTAACATTTGTTTCTCTGGATAATGTTAAATGAAGCACCATTACTTCAAACGAGTTATACTTGAATCCTGCCCTCTGAGAAATCCTGAAAACGTTGTTATAAATTGAAGCAACACCTCCCCCTTTGCCTTTTAGATGCGGCTCATGTTTATAACAGTAATCTTGGGGGGTGGACTCATTTAAAATAATGTAATCATCAGGTTTTAGCCAGGTTTCTGTCAAACAGAGCACATCTATATTATGATCAGTGATCATATTATTTACAAATAATATGTTTTCGTAGAAAGGGATCAGATATTCAATAAGCCAAGCTTTATCATTTGTTTATCCATATTGCATCTGTTTTTCATTTGTTGAACCTCAATTAAATTGTTAATCTTAACTTGGTTTGCACATTTTTTCGTATTTTGTAGTTCGGGGAACAGACACAGTCTCTATAGTGTGATATCTAGGTGAAAGAGTCTCTATGTGCTGAGAATTAGCTGACCTCTGTGACGTGAGGCAGATCGCAGACGGTCGGTTTAGCCAGTCTGTCTGCTTCCTGACCTGGGCCCCAGTTAGTCAAGTATTTTTGTGTAATCTTTGTGTAATATTCTAATCTGTTTGATCTGAATCTTTTAAGTGTGACAAATACAAAAATAAATAAATAAATACATAAATAAATAAAAACTTTTCACAGCACTGTAAATTTTGGGTTTTGTTATTTAAAAATAAATAAAAATAAGCAAGCTCAGCCCAGGTGACAAAATGTAATGCATAAGTAACATAATGCACTACTTCACACAAAAAGAAACATGGATAAACTCAATATTGTAATGCAAACGTAACTTTCCCCAAAACTGAAAAGTGTACTCTTTTTAAACACACTTAAGTGTTTTTTTTTTATTTAATATTATATTACTATCTGCAAGTTCAGTTTTTTTTTTTTTACTGTTAAGATTTGAAGTACACTACATGTGCACATTCAGTATGTTTAAGCACACTTCTTTTTCACAATGGATATCTACTTTTAACCAAGAAACATCATTTGTGTGCCTCAGTTTATTAGCAATTAATTTGTTGACCATAAATTAGATTTAAATTATATTGTTTTTATGCAGATACACATCATGTATTATTACTGTATGCATAATAAATCGAACAGTATGCTAATGCTGTACTGTGGTTCATGAGTTATCAGCAAATTAAATGCCACTAAATTGAATTGGAGCTATTCAGGCATCTGTATGCTTTATCAAACACACCCTTGTGAGTGAGGTTAAATGCTGTTCTGCATGGAAAGTGTGTGTGTGTGTGTGTGTGTGTGTGTGTGTGTGCGTGTGTGTGTGTGTGTGTGAGGGGGAGAGGGGGGTGTGTGGGGCGACTGATGCTGCCTGAGGCGTGTTTGTCCCATGTGCATGTGAGAAAGAAGTGGATCCTGCTGGGAAGCAAAATGCCCTCATCACGTAATGTTGATGGATGCCAGCCGCCTGCTCCCTGCCCTAATGTCACGTTAGATCATTTGCCACCTCCTAAATGTCTGAATCCATTCAACTGCTATTTGGTCCTCCTTGAGAAATAATGCTTTAGTTATTGTTGTTTATTGTCACAGATGTTCACAAATTTCAGTAAAAAGAAAAAAAAATCATTCAAGGAAAATAAAGAAAAATAACTCTTAGCTATGATTCTGACACGTGAGGTCTCTGATTTCTTGCAGGTTCAGCTGACAGGTGCCCATCTGTGCTGAAACACATCAGTGGGAGCACCATTCTGGATGGCTCCTGAGGTCTGTCCTGTCATAAACCGCATGAGTATGCACTCTTTATTTCTCCCTTTAAATCTCTTTCTAGGCAACACCTACCTCTTTCTTTGAGACAGTACAAATCATTTTTATTTTATATCATTTTGTTAATACTTTATTCCATGGTCTGTCTGAATACTGGATTCTGATTGGCTGGCAGGTATGAAGTAAAACCGTTTAATGCACAGGTAGTTCCAAGTCAGTTTAATCACCGGTCTATATTAATGCGCTGCTTTAATTGATGCCCACAAACCCACACAAATGACTCACAAACACACCTACACACACACACACACACACACACACACACAGAGTCAAAGATTGCAGATTGCATTGCACACACACTCACAACCCCAACCCTAACCCTAACTAACACAATTATCTTGACCGATAATTCATCGAAAATAAATACTATAATTCATTCAAATAAATGTGATCACACCGCACTATTTCACCTTTGTGTTTGATTTGAGGTGGACAGAATGCTAGCACTAACAAACCTTAACTGACAAACATATTCAAAAAAGTCAAATATTGCACCAAGAAACATCATTAACAGCTTTAACTTGTAAATGTTGGCAAATGACCAAGGTATAAGTGGGATAATGCATGGCTAGCTGTGCATTAAACGTCATGCATTAAAATTATTTAATACACAGCTAGCCATGCATTATTCCTTACTATAAAATGCTTGTAACATAGACCATTAGTCATATGGACTACTTTAGAACAGCCAGGAATGTCATACATTTCTTTCTTTTTCTATTATTTTCAACTTAGGCTCATTGGAAAACTGTGCCTGTGGCAACATTTCCATTGATTGTTGTATGTATTGTGGCAGTTTGGAAATAAAATACCCAGTGAGTTCTGCTAATCACTTAGGCTAATTTTGTTTGAAAATAGCATACCTCCTAATCTCTACCCTAAACCTTACCGATAGTTGGAACAAAAGCAACTGTGAGATATAAACAAATTTGCTAAAGCAACCATGCCATTTTAGTTTACATCTACAAGATTTGCAGCTCTTTTATTGTGACTCGTTCCAAGTGCTCTGCCTCTCAAGTGTCAGGTGAGTTACTGATTAAGTTTACTACATCAGCCATACATATGGAGCTGGTTATGTGATGCAAATGTCAAGATGTATTAGTTTACAAATCATGTATTATGGTAAAAGTGTTTTGTGGTCTTCTTGTGAAAAGAACCATGCAAACATAAGTATTTAATAATTAATAATCTGCCCCATAATCATAATTTATTTGGAACTTAATAAAAGTTGTTGGTGTTTTACTGTCGCTATTGTTCATTTCAGTTGCAAACTGCAGTGAATTGTATTCCTATGATATTAGAGTTTTGCTAAATTACATGTAAAGGCATATTTTTAAACTACATTATCACACAGATTTATACACTATATAAAGTTGAATATATAAGTACATGGTTTTCTAAACTCAGTCCTGGAGGGCCACTGCAAGCAAAATTTAGCTCCAGCTTGATGGGGTGGGAACCAGAGCTGTCAAAATGGCTGAAAAACTAAATTTGATTTTTTTTTTTTTACTTAAATATTATAAAAATTCTAATTATATTCAAATTTAAAATGCATTATTTCAGTGAGGGTGAAGAAAAGATTTTGGCTTCTCTCCTGAGGCCACAAGAGGGCGCAAGAAGCAAAATATTACTAATGCACGTTTATTCAAAGCATAAGATAGTCTCGTGTAGCCAGACCTTCAGAGTGATGGCTGAAGGTCTGGAAACTATGGCCACTTTAATTGGCTAAAGCCCGCCCATGAGGTCATTTGACCGACATATCAAACAACCAATCACTGTTCGTTTCGTTCATCGTCACGTTTCGAGGCGTGGAAATGTCACCACAATAACAAACTCTCTGACATATTTTAAAGATGATATGCTGTGAACTTTAAATATTTCACATCATTCTAAAAATCCAGCATTTAGTTGACCCCACTAAGCGCTCGTCATCACAGTTGTACACTCGACGGTTTCTTCTTTTGTGAGGGGGTTTGGCGCCACGGTATCTTTGTTTCCAGGCGGAGCGTTAAAGAATGTGACACACACGCCTCGTGGAAATCCTGTAGAATTCAACCAATCCGATGATGACTTCGAAACCCTTTAAGTGTTTCCATTTTGGTGTCCCATGTGCATCAGATGTTTAGCCAACGGTCCATGACTATCTGTGAAAAAAAGTGCATAATGTTCCAAATGTTCTGAAGTTGCAGTCAGATGGGGGGAAAAAAACACCATAAAGTCTAGATATGTTTTTTTTTTTTTTCAAAGTTGAACTTGCATAAATTTTCCATGGCTTTCTACGTTGATAGATATCCCTCAAGAAAGTGCACAAAATATTATTCCTGTGTGAACTTGGTTAGGAGGTAGAAGGTAGGAAGTAGCTATTCAAGCTTGGTTTCAGTTTGGACGTAAACAAGATCTTCTCCACATTGATGTTATCTTTTTTCATGCAATATTTGAAATTAATAACACTAGTGTTAACAACGCTACAATCTAGTGGCTTCAACATTGATTAACAAAAGCATTAAAATCGTCGTCGCACCACTCATAAGGCTGCTTCCTTAACACACACCTACAATTCGAATGCAACGTTATTTATTTTAAATTCGACGAATAAGAAGAAATCTTTTTCTGTTGTTTTTTTTGTTTGACAGCCCTAGTGGGAACTACACTTTGCAGGACAGTGGCCTGCAGAAGCAGAATTGGACACCCCTGTCTAAGTATATAGAAATTTAACCACATGCATATACTCACATAATAAAAGATAAATACTATAGTAAATCTTAACTGATGTTTTTATCATACCAAAATGTAAACTATATTAACACTCAGCTCTAATCTATCAAATGTCACGCTTAAGATAAAATAAACATTAACATTATTTTTATTTATTTATTTATTTATTTTTTATGTACTGTTCTTACTGAAACAATCTGTGTAGATTCACTGTCTTTGTGAAAAAATTTGTATCGTAATGCTTAGATTGCTTTTGTGTATATTGTATGCATTAGTGAGCTTTCTAATGGAGATGTGTGTGTGTGTGTGGGGGGTCATGTGAAGGTTAATAGCTAAGTGCTGCTCGGTGAGAGTCAAATAAAGCGAGGTGATGGGGCCAGTGGGGGAGGCCCCTTAGGGCCAATTAAAATACAGTCTAAATTAAATGCTTGGCAATATGCCGATTGGTCACAGTGTTTCTGACAGACTGATTTAATGCTGCAGAATAACATAATTGTTGTGATTATTGCAGTACTGTAATGATTCAATATAACAAATATTGGTTAACTGGAGCTGAAATAAGATTAGTTTAATTTGGAAAATAATTTGGCTAAGTTGGATATACATGGATATACTGTGTAAATTTGTTTATTTAATCATTTTAAACCATAAAATAATCAAATGAATATGAATCCCTCTAATATTTAAAGTGCCTTTAGCTAGAACTGGAGTCCATTCAGTTTTAAAAACCTGAAGTTATCAGTTATGTTTCTTGATGCCCGCTGTGATGTGTGGTCTCTGGGCGTCATTGCCATAGATCTGGCGGACAGAGACCCACCCCTGGCCGAGATGCACACGGTCAAAGCACTCTTCAAGATACCACAGTGAGACAGCAGGGGGACCTACACTCACACCACACTCGCTGAAGACTGGGGAGCGAGGGAGGAATGGAGACAGACAGGACAGATTGAGGGAAATAGGAATGAGAATACAGAAAAAAAGAGAGAAGGACAGATAGGAAATAGCTCACAATCCTCATTCCCCATGACGCTCTGAATAATGGTCTCTATAATGGTCAATTTTTAGCTGAATAAATAAGCTTTCCATTGATGCATGGTTTGTAAGCACTGGACAATATTTGGCACATATGGTTGACAACTATTTGAAAATCTGTAATTTGAGGTTGCAAAAAATCTAAATATTGAGAAAATCGCCTTTAAAGTAGTCAAAATTAAGTTCTTGGCAATGCATATTAGTAATCAAAAATTAAGTTTAGATTTTTTCACGGAAGGATATTTATGTAATATCTGCATGGAACATAATCTTTAATTAATATGCTATTGATTTTTGGCATAAAAGAAAAATCTATAATTTTGACCCAAACAATGTATTACTGGCTATTGCTACAAATAAACCTGTGCTACTTTCGACTGGTTTTGTGCTCCAGGGTCACATATATAGTATGCTTTATATAGTATAATTGTGTGTAGTATGAATGTAATCTGAATGTACTACGTTCGTCATGTTGTCAGTGTCAGTTTTGTTGCTATAGTCATGGGATGGTAAAGTGTTCATTGAATGTGTATTTCTGAATAGTAGGTCATCTGGAGACCTCATGACTACTGCATTATGAATACTGTGAATTTGAACATACAACTCTGGTCTCATTGTTTTTTGCCTACTATAGGGAGCTATGTGAGTTGTAATGAGCCACTGTGCTCATTGCCATGCCTGGTGATTTCCCAGTTCACCCTCATTTAGCTTGACTGTTTAATCGTCACAGAATCAGAGGATCTCACGTGTCTCAATATTCTGTTTAATAATAAACTGTAAGAGCTCTGATGTGAATCTGACCTTTTGCCATCTTTCTGATCACCCTGTTATCACCCAGAATGCATTGTGGTTATGTCCTTTGATTGCAATTTGCATTTGTGATTAGCCGCCCTCCCTTCCCCATTGTCATGTAGATGAGGCTGACGCTCATGTTATCTGCCCACTCCAGGCCTGCAGGGGATGGGTCACTCGCTGTCGGGAGACAGACACCACAGCGGTTTACTCACTTTTAGAAAGAGGAGAAATACTAGCTTACTACATCTACAGCGATATCGTTGACTTGATTCCAAATAAATGCACAGACACTATTTAAACTGAACAGAGATGACATCACTGAATTCAATGATGAACTGCCTTTAACTCTCATTTTTGCATTATTGACACTGTTTTCCTAATGAATGTTGTTCAGTTGCTTTGACGCAATGTATTTTGTTTAAAGCACTATATAAATAAAGGTGACTTGACTTGACTTACTGCTTAGTGCACATTATGTATTATACATTATGCTGAATAATGCCTACATTTCATGGGAGAAAAAATGGTACTGGTGTAATTATAGTTAAAGGATTAGTTCACTTCAGAATTAAAATGTCCACATATTTTACTCACTCCCATGCCAGGAAAGGGTCTTATCTAGAGAAATTATCAGTCGTAAAAAAAAAAAAAAAAATAAAGATGTATATACTTTTTTAATCACAAATGCTCGTCTTGCACTAGCTCTGCAATGCGTGTCCACAACTTCACGCATTATGTCCTCACACTGGAAAGGTCACGTCTTTTCCTATAGCGGAAGAAATCCTTTAGGTTTCAAAAGGCAGGTGCATGATGCACACTTGTGTTGGTAAAGGAGAGACCCCTTCATATGATTGTAAAGCACTTTGGGCGATACACAATAAAGCGCTATATAAATGCCTCATTCAGTCATTCAAAATATTGAAAGATTCAGGATACGCACACAAATTGACCATTTTAGTGAAAGTGACATGACATACAGTGTCATACAGTGGTGACCCATACTCAGAATTTGTGCTCTGCATTTAACCCATCCAAATTTAATGTATTTACCCATCCAAATTTGCATTTAACCCATGCACAAACACAGCAGTGAACACACACACACAGCAGTGAACACACACACACTGTGAACACACCCGGAGCAGTGGGCATCATCATGCTGCGGCGCTCGGGGAGCAGTTGCGAGTTCGGTGCCTTGCTCAAGGACACCTCAATCGTGGTATTGCCACAACCTTAGGGTTAGGAGTCAAACTCTGTAACCATTAGGCCAAGACTTCCCCAATTTTAAACAATAAACTGATATAAAGACATATAGATATGTGTCATTCAACATACAACAACTTTACTTTGAACTAAACACTTTTGAACTATACTGCCTCTAGTGTCCATTTTAGCTGGAAACTGCAGCTGTTCAAACGTTTAGGTAAATTATTTTGAGTAACAAAATGCTGGGTTGTTTCAACCCAACTTTTGGTCAAATATGGACTAACCCAACCCAACTCCGTTGGGTTACATTTTGAAATTAGATTTTTTTAACCCAAAAGTTGGATAAGTCTATATTTGACCCAAAGCTGGGTTGAAACAACTCAGCAAATTTTAGACTGTAGAAGCATGTATTTTCAGTGAGCTTGGGTAGCGTAAAGGTGCTTTAATGCTGCTTGATGTTTCGATTATGAATGCTGCATATGAGAAATGATAATGTTAGAATACTGTGCGTTTGCCTTTGCCGGCCCATTTGTCTTATGGTTTATGCCTGAGTGCAATAATCATGTATAGTATCTACACCATCAAGACGTGCTTTAAAATGATGTGATCCCTCTACTTTTTCACCATCCTGTCTCTCCCCCTCTATCTCTTTCTCTACCTTTCTTTTCTTTCTTTTTTTTTTTTTCAAATGAAATTAGATATTTGGGCCGGGGCGCATAAATCAGATGCGTGGGACCTTTAGCACAGCAGCGGCTGAATAAATCAGTGTTGGTGTGTGTACTGGGGCATGAAATGATTCTGTTAACATGTCATCTGTCCGGGCTGGCGTTCCCACCATCAGCCCGCTCTCAGACGGAGAGATTACGAGGGGCGTGGAGCGATCGGAGCCTGTCAGCCCCAAATGTTTGACTCCTGATGAAGGACGTGAGAGGGAACTGAGTAGCTGCTCATACACAAGGCTGCACAATTCCCAACCTGAATGCCATTATTGGAGCTCAAGCTAACACACTTTTCTCACTGACACGAACAGTACAAGGACTCCTGGGATTTTAATTAAGGCTAAATCATATTTATATTTACTGGAAATCTTCAATTTAATCCACTGCACCTAGCCATCAGAGTTAAAGGCTCATGCTAAGCCTGGACAAACAGTGTAGTGATGAAGCACAGCTGATGTCTCTTTCAAACCAAGCAGCTTTCTGTTGGTCAGCACAGTGAATTTGCATGAACAACTTTAACATGAGTGAAATCTGCACAGGGAAGTCCTTCATCCTAGCACGAAACGTATTTAAATATGTTTATAATTCATTGGGTGCACATGTGTGTTCATACAGTATGTTCACACCCCTGCAGCATTTTTTGGACGTATGTTTATAATTATTCATTTGTAATGAAGATGCAATTTAGTACATTTAAACTATATTAACTTAAAAAAAGGCAGTTTAATTAAAAGATAGTATAATTAAGTTCTTAATGTGTAATTTAGTAAGTATCTTGCAAATATCTTACAAATTGTACCTTTAATTGTACTGAATGTGCACTTTTAGTGTACATCAAACCAAAAAAAAGTATGGTACATTAAAATGGTGCTCGCAGATAAAGCCATTTAAAGAAAGCACACTTTAACACACACACACACTTTTAAAAGGAGCACTTTGTAATAGTGTCACATTTTAAATTATAATTTTTAAAGTACATTTAAAATAATAGTTTTAATAATATTTTGTTGTGCTCAAAAATAAGTGTACTTTAAAGCACAACAAAAGATTATTAAAACTATTATTTTAAATGTACTTTAAAAATTATAATTTAAAATGTGACACTATTACAAAGTGCTCCTTTTAAAAGTGTGTGTGTGTGTTAAAGTGTGCTTTCTTTAAATGGCTTTATCTGCGAGCACCATTTTAATGTACCATACTTTTTTTTGTTTGATGTACACTAAAAGTGCACATTCAGTACAATTAAAGGTACAATTTGTAAGATATTTGCAGTAAAACATCCCAAAACAACTAGGCTAGTGTTATATATTTTGTCCAGCTGATTACTAACAATATCTCTAATGTTTTCAACTACTTGTAAATCATGAGAAAATTCCCATTCTAAACAGTGACACGGGGCAGTGCAGTCGCCTGTCAATGACGTTAGTTACCCTTTGTTACCATCTTCAGTAGTGTCTAGCGTCCAGCAAACCACTAGCTTGCTTCAAGCAGTTCCTTATTTACTTCTTGCACGTTTTATGGTAGATTGTGTTACTTATGGAACATAATTACTGTTTACGGTCTGCCGCTGGTTCTGTCGACAAGGACAGCTCCTGTAAACGTAAGTGCACGGGCCAACCAAACGACCCAAGAAGAGTTTGGGACAAGAGGAGAGAAAGAGCGAGGATCAATATCGGTGTTGCATTTTCCAGATGGAGAGAGCTTCGTGACAAACTTCAACTAGAAAGAGATGCCGATCTCGCTTGTGTTTTACTCGACAGGTGAGTTGTTTTGATTTGTATCTTTACAGAAAATGTATGCTATTATAACGATCAATAAGATTAGTATTATGGGCCATACACGCCAAACGTGGGGCATCGCGTCTCTAGACCCACGCGAGGACACGTCTTTGCATTGACTTTGTTTGTAATCTACTCGCGCAAATCGTTGAACTCGCGTTAAATCCATGATTTATCTTTCCATCTGATTGATGGCCGTCAGCGGTTGGGTAGAAGATCAACAAATCCCATCATTGCACGCTCCTTCTTAGCGTCATCAAACCACGCGATTGTTATTGTTTTGGTAGTGCGCCCTCTAGTGGCAGGTCCTACAACCTTTACCTTTAAGTGCACTTATTTTTCACAAAATTAGTCACATGGATTTTCAACTCAGATTGATTTAAAAGTAAGACATACTGTATATGTTACTGTTAAGTGCTGCGTGTGTTAGCCAACTACTATTGAGATAAATGTTAACGTATAGCGTTCACCCTTTATTTGAAATCTGTTTTGTTCCTGTCAGGCCTATTAACTGGCTTAACCATTGCACAATAAAAAACAACCTGGACTTGGACAACATGGAAACTCACGTTAGTCACATTTGTCTATTTTTACCACACTGGCGAATCAGTGGCAGTGTAGCATGTATGGAAACATGTACACTAAAAAAGGCAATATAGAGTATCATCAATCTTTTTCTGTGTTTAGCTGGTGGCAGTCCTTTGCCTTCATTTCCACTTTTCTACAAATAATTTTATCAGGATGGCCGGCCACTGGGAGGTTGAGGAATTGTGGAGTCTTTTATATGTGGCAGATTAGTATTGACAAAATGTCTGCCATGTCATTTATCAGCCGAAGCCGGTGTTGGAGTCATGTTTGTGTGTCCGTCTGAGGCTGTGCTTTTACCAAACGCAGTGACTGCTCTTACTGAACAGAGTACAGTGACATAGATGACAGTAAATCAACATGTATAGTACATGCAAAAATAGTGTGATGGTTTAGGGCTACAGTTAGAGAACTGAAAAAAAATCCTTTGGCCCAATGAAAGTCTATGGCAATTATAATCATCATGAGAAAAACTAATGTGTGTGTGTGTGTGTGTCATAATGTCAAGATGGATTAAATGAATGTCCTCAATCTCTTTTCAGTGAATGAAATGCAGTTTGATTTCCAACCTAAAGGATATATTCTAATCTGTGTTAGACATTATGATTGTATATAATGTTTGTAGATCAGGGCATCTCAACTAGAAGGCCAGGACCCCTAAGGGCCCTCAGTAAACTTTTAAGGGGGCCACAGGATGACTTATAGTTAGTTTTAATTTATTTATATATATTCAAATATATATTTAATAAAAGTAATTTTCCACCTAAATAATATAATCAATACATTTTTGATTTGTTGAAATGTAGCATTCCATCACTGTCTCAGCAATAGATCCACTGCAGTGAATGGGTGCCGTCAGAAGGAGAGTCCAAACAGCTGGTAAAACATCACAATAATCCACTCCAGTCCAGTACCCAGGTGAAAAAAGTCCACTTACATAATATACTTAAACTGCTCTGTTTTCACACATTAATTGTGTTCTTAATATACTAAAATGTATTCTTTAGTACTACTTAAAATAAACTTAAGATCATCTAAGTATACTCAACTGTATGGGCTTTTAACATACTTTGTATTTAAAAAAAATATATTCCCTTACCACTTGTAATGAATTTAAGTGTACTAGTGTATGAAAAATGGGTTCAAGTGTACTACAAGTGGTAACTAAATACTTTTTTTTTATATACAGAGATAGTATATTAAAAGTGCATTTTAGTTCTCATTCATGTGACCCAAAATATTACACTTGAGTATAATTAGATGATCTTAAGTTTATCTTAAGTAGTAGTCTATTAAAAAATAATTAAGTACAAAATTAGTGCGCGAAAATAAAGCACTTTAAGTGCATTATGGAAGTGTACCTTTATTCCACCTGGGTTCATCTTGTGCAGCGGAAAGCTGTGTGTTTCTGAGAAACAAATCCACCATTGATGTGCTTTAACTTTAAACCATTGCTTTTGGTCGTTCTATCCATAAAAATGCCTTCTTACTTCACAACATGTTAACTGATGGACCGGAGTCATTTTGATTACTTGTGAATTATGCTATCAGCCGTTTGGACTCTCATTCTGACGGCACCCATTCACTGCAGAGGATCTGCTGATGAGCAAGTCATATAATGCTGCATTTCTCCAAATCTGTTCCCATGAAGAAGCAAACTTATCTACATCTTGGCCTAAGGTTAAATACATTCTCATCAAATGTACATTTTGGGGTGAACTATATATTTAAAACATACAAAATACTTTAAAATTTGACAATGCACCATTTTTTTATGGTCCTGAAAATAGACTTAATTATGTTTACTCATAGTATAATTTTTTTTCTGATTTGGGGTTGAAATATGAGCTACTGTAGATGTATACCTGACAGGTTTTATGAGATTCTCTCATTGCATTTATGTATGTAAATCTGTCCACCTCTCCCTCCCTCTGCTTGTCCTATACAGCGTAACAAACTGATGTTGTGAGTAACATGGCTGAAAGTGTGACTGCTTGACATTCAGAGTTTAATGGCTCTGCGGCTAGATTAGAATAAACCAAGCGCGTTTACATCCTGTTTGCATGTGCTCTCGAACACCCAATGAGGGTGAATACCACGGCAGTATTTACCCAGCACAATAGCAGCGCCATCAGCGACGTTGCCTTCACTTTGTTATGTATAAGCAGCTCTCTACAGCACTGCAACATCAAGGCGAGCGTGTGGCTGCAGGCACGCATTATATTTTGCATCGAAGGAGTCGCTTATTTTCCTTTGATGTGTTCTTCAGAGAGGATGGCCTGTCTGAATATCTATCAAAGCACCCAGTGACTTAGAGCAGCGCAGAATGACAGATCACTGTGGAAAAAAGAAAACTGTGTTTAACAGGGGTTGGTTTAGATGCCTGATGCTTTGTTCTTGGTGATAGTTTCTGATGAAAGACAGAGAAGATGTGTTTTTAAGTAGTATGTCTGTCATTCGACCTGCACTGCTCTTTACATCTCTTTATGTCTGTTTTGGACTTCAGTCAAGCCAAAACTAGATTAAGAGTCATTGAGGATATAAGGTGATCTTGAAACAGAAGAAGAGGGAATATACATAAAAAGATAAGAGCTCCACGTTTGTATTTGCCTAACAACAGCACATCACGCAATAAGACACTGCAGGCAGGGATGAATTGTGTATATAATCATATTGCTGAGTTTTAACTGGCACATGAGCATTGGATACATCTATTCTATTCTGTATTTTTTTAAATAAATTCTTACAATATTTTATTACTGTACTTAAGACTAAAAAAACAAAAAACAAACACGGCATTGTTCTGTGTTGGGGAAAGTTACTTTGAAAAGTAATCCATTTACATTATTACTCCACAATTTTTTTTTTTTTTTTTTTGCGTTGCTTGCTTTTTTTATGGAAAGTAATTAATTTAGTTACTTTTAAGCTACTTTTTGTCACCTGGGCTGGTCTAACTTATTTATTAATAAACTTAACGACTACAGACCTGTGGCTCTAACGTCTGTCGTCATGAAGTCGTTTGAAAAACTGGTTCTGGCTTATCTGAAGGACATCACTGGACCCTTACTGGACCCCCTGCAGTTTGCGTACCAAGCAAACAGGTCCATGGATGATGCAATCAACATGGCATTGCACTTCATCCTGCAACATCTGGACAAAACAGGGACTTATGTGAGGATCCTATTTGTGGACTTTAGTTCGGCTTTCAACACCATCATCCCAACAACCCTCCAGACCAAACTGACCCAGCTCTCTGTTCCTAGCTCTATCTGTCAGTGGATCACCAGCTTTCTGACAGATAGGCAACAGTTAGTGAGACTGGGGAAATTCATGTCAAACAGCTGCTCCACCAACACTGGTGCCCCTCAGGGATGTGTTCTCTCCCCTCTGCTCTTCTCCCTGTACACCAACGACTGCACCTCTAAAGACCCCTCTGTCAAGCTCCTGAAGTTTGCAGACGACACTACAGTCATCGGCCACATCCAGGACGGTGACGAGTCTGCTTACAGACAGGAGGTTGAGCAGCTGGCTGTCTTAACAACCTGGAGCTGAACACGCTCAAAACAGTGGAGATGATCGTGGAACAGTTAAATGTTACCTCATTGAACAGTTAAATGTTTCCCACTTAAACTTATGCTTATGCAAAAATGTGCAATATCCTTATATTTATTTGTTACCACACCATCCTAGAACATTCCTGCATCTAACTCAATCCTATTCCATTATCATTTATAGCACAATTGTTTATACACTTATTTATTTGCCAATTTGTAATTCTCCTGTAATTTTTATTTTTTTTTGTCTATGTGTTGTTGTCTCTGTTTACTGGAAGCTTATGTCACTAAAACAAAATCCTTGTATGCGCAAGCATACTTGGCAATAAAGCTCTTTCTGATTCTGATTATTAAAAAAAAAAAAGTTAGGCTATTTATTTATTTATTTATTGGCAACTGTAAACTTGTAAATTTAAAAGCAATGTAGTATTACTTTACTAATTAAAAAAAAAAAAAAAGTAATCTGATTGCAACTCACGTTACTAATGCCTTACCCCAATATTGATTTTACTTTAGAGTTTAGAAGCTTTTTTCATCGTGGCCAAAATCAAGTCATCGAGTTTAGTTTAGTAAATGATGAGCTTTTTTTCTGATTTCTGTGATGTCTTTTAAAGACTTTTCCATGATCTTTGTAGTCTTTTTGACACTTTGAATAATAGTTTTTACAAACTATTTTATACAGACTTTTGGAGATATGTTACCTTAAAAAAAAGTTATATGTTACCTGTTAAAAAAAAAGAGTACACTGTAGCATATTACCAAATTAGTCATTACATAATATACTTCAGTATGATATGAATGTAATGCTTTCAGAAACGTAAATGCATCTTAAATGCAACTAAATACATTATAGTTTACATTTATAGTAAAAATGCAATTATCTGGTTGTTTTAGAAGCTCTAGTAGAAATATATTTATATGCAATTTCATAATTAAATTTTCTTTGAAATATTTTTAAAGTGCACTGCTGATACTGACAACACTTATGGTAAACTAAAATAAACTCTCATGTCATTTCTATAGAAACTTGCATGTCATGTATTTAAACTGTAACGATGAAGTTGCAATTTTGTATATTTAATTATATTAACTTTAAATGTAACACAGACACACTCTGCCTGTTTAAATCTAGATTAAAAACACATCTCTTTTTTAATCTATTTATTATTAATTATTATTATTACAGCTGTTTATTATTTTAAATAATGCATCTCGTAAATTGTGACTCCAGCTGCATCTGATCAAATGCGCCTTCTTATTCTTTAGCTTGGGTTAAACTAATCTGTTTTACTTTGTTGGATCAGCAGCTACGCTGCTGATGTCTCTATTTGTTTCTCTGTTTTGCCACGAGATTTACATTTACACAAGCTCCAGTCTGGATCCAGAACACCTGAGAAGAGATGATGCTGACCCTCAGAGGACCTCAGATGATGCTAACCCTGAAACAACATACAGAACTAACAAATATAGCTACAAGTGTGATTGCATCATATAATAATTGCTGTTAATAGTGTTCATCGTCTGTTTGATTACATCTTTAATTGATTTTTGCATACATTTCTGCCATATGCACATAAACTGACAGTCACCACTGATAAGCGACTACTTAATATTGTAGAAACTGAATTTTCTGTAAAGTTGCTTTGCAATGATTTGTATATAAAAAAAAAACCTGTATAAATAAACTTGATTTTAATTGAATTGAACTATTCTGAGAAGGGAGGTTGGCCAGATTTTCACAACAAAACCCTCTGGCGGACATAAAAAGCAACCTGCGTCAACAATGTTAAAGAACCCCAATTCCTTAGGAAAACTGCGGACTTGGCAACACTGAAAAGGAGGCGGGAGCACCAGCTCATTTTCATTCAAAAGGGACATCGACTTAATCCGAGTGTCTTGGCTCAAACCCTAAAAGTGGCAATTTCAACAAGCTATAAAAAAAATGTGCGGTAAAAGATAAAACTTTGCATATACACTCTGAGGACATCAGAGAACAATTTAAAATATTGTATCAATGCATCCTATGGCAACTTTAATGATACATTAAACTTTGATTTGTTTTCAAACATAGTCATAAAAGTACGCTTTTGAGTACACTTTTTATTTCTTTAATATTATATGAATGCAAGTACAGTTTTTACACTACCTAGTGCACATTCAATAAAGTTAAGTGCACTTCAAAACAAATAGCCTTCACTCTTTCGAGTAAAAATGTCTCCAATGAACACTCTGAGGCTGGAATGCACTGTACACTATGTGGTTCAGGAAGACATTTTCCAGCATGTTGCTCTTAAAAATTATGTTTTCTTTGATGGCCTAAAACTGTCCCAGAGGTTGAGGCCTCGCAGCAGCATCACAGTCACTGAGAGCTGCTTGTGTGTTAATAAATGAGCCTACTGTATGAGAGAGAGTGCGCTAATATATGGGCATGTGAGAGTGTGTGTGTGTGTGTGTGTGTGTGTGTGTGTGAGTTAATAGATGGCTCTGTCTGAGTGTAGCTGACAGAGGGACTATTCGCTCTCATAACTCGGCAGCTCTGCGGACAGATGTTGCCTGCCAGACACTCAGCAGGGCGGCTCGTTTGTCATCCAGCAGCGGACCGACACGTCCCTGGCCCACAGTCTGTGCCTTAAAGACTTAAACACTTACAACTCCACCTCACTGAGATATACAGCAGCTCGTCTGAGATATGCCCTGCTCTACTGAAGAGCTCTGCAGTAAAAACTCTCCACTCAAGTGCTGAGGGCTTGTTGGGTTTGACGTACTTCAGTCATTCTGTCACTCAAACACGCATGCAAAGATGGAAATGGAAAAGTCAAAACAAAAAGGTTGGGTAGTTCTCATAAGTATAAATCACATTAAAAATTCACAATAAGGGCAATATATACATGTCACAGTCCGGCAGACTCCTTTTGGCAACTGTGATTCTAATTAATTACTGGACTAAACTTGCCACAGGTTACTTTAGTTAGAGAGAAAAAATAAATAAATTAAAACAAAATAGGCCTATGAAACAATTAATCAACCTTGCACTACATTGTGCCGGGTGTAACATATTTTTTCCCAAGCCATTTAATTTGCGTCAGGAAATAAACGATTTGGAACAGTCACACAATACCAGTTCTATCAAAACTGTTGCAAACTATCTTTTTTTTGGCCTTTTGTTGTACTGTGGCTTATTTATTTGTTTATTGTGTATTCGCGACTATGCTAATTTGTGCTGCACTTGGTATATTACGTTGGTCGATATGTAAATGAGATGTTGCATCTCTGTAATTTGCGTCTTGGTAAAATAATTACCTGCAGAAATTTCCTCGCCCATCGGCGCTGTTTTGGAATTTTTGTAACGAATCCATCCTCTGTGGTTCCCCCTGATCGTCACCACAGGCTGCCATCACCTGAATATTGACTTTCCTCCCTGAACACCATTTCCCATCATTCCATACCTGACCCTGATTAGGAGCACATCTGATGCACACTCATGGGGCTATTTAAAACGCTGTTTCACACTCTCATCGCAAATCTCTGAGCTTTTACTACCTTGATTAGATTTCTGTGTATGACCCTGGACTGTTTCTATAGTTTTGGATTGTTAAATGCCTGCCTTTTGACCCTCTGCTCTGTTTTTGGACTGGTGTTACTCTGCTAGCTGCCTGTCCTGATCTTGTCTGCCTTGAGTATTTGCCTTTGTCTCGCCTCTGATAACCCTGTTTGCTGTTACCGATATGTGCCTGTATGACCATGCTTTTACCATTAAAATTTGCAAATCGATCCTCACTCTGTTGACCCATCATTACAATTGCGCTCTCACGCTAATTTGCCCTGTTTAGTAAAACTGGCCCTAAATGTTAACTGAGAAAAAAATAAAAAAATAAAAATAAAAGGATTTTATTCCAGCTAGTTGCCAAGACATCTTGAAGTACAAAAGTAACCAAAATAAAACTGAAATAAAGCTAAATAAAATGTACGTATATCATGAATATTAAATAAACTTTATGCCGCAATATTACACATTAAAATGACAACTATAAATAAAAAATAAAATTAAAATTTAATGGGGAATATAAAAACAAACTAAAAATTTTAATAAAAGCTTTAATAGTATAACAAAAATGTGAAAAAAATGAAATTAAAATAAAATATAATCATGCTCATTTTCATTTAGTTTAATTTGAAGGATTTAAATAATTAAAAGTAAATGAACTAACACGTAATAAAAATAAATAGACAAAAACAAAAAATAAAAATAAAAAATAAGATAAGGACAACAAATTTCAAAAACTTTGATTTCAAAAACCAACATTTAAATATAGAAAAATATGTTCTAATGCAAAATATTATCAATCTTTTTATGAGTGATACTACAGCTTTCCCAGACATCATTGCTAAAACCAACATTGTCAACAAATGCAGTCTTTAAGTATTTAATATAATAATGCATAGCAAAAAAAAAAAAAAAAACTGTATTTATAACCTGAAGTCTGCAATTAACCCTGGAGAACCCAAGAACCTTTTTCTTCTTTGGAAAATTATGAACTATGCATTAAATTACTGCTACAAGTTCACTGAACACCAAAATATCCACTTTTTCAATTTTAACCCTTTATTCCCTAATTTAGGATTAGGGCCAAATTTGACCCATTGGGCTTTCATTTCAAAGAATCACAATAGCAAACACGGTCAATGCACGGTCTTTATTTGTTGCATGTTAGAACTGGATTTCAAATGTACAAACACTTTGGCCAATGGAAACAAGAATACAGGGCCAAAATCACAAAAACTAACAACATGGGTCTTTGCTTATCCAAAAATGTGTTCTGCTAGAGAAAGGCCAAAGTCACTATCATCAGCTTCAAGTTGCTCCAATACCTGTCTTGGAGTGATCTTTCTCAATTGCTTTCCCTGTCCTGAAAAGGGAGTGGCCATACTCCCTGAAAAGATATACTACTTTATTAGTCTCTGTCCCTGTACTACTGAGGTTACTTATTAAAATATATTATACAAATGAAATTATTTCAAGGCTTTAGCCAAATACAGGACTGTCACCATTCTCCATCAAAGTCACTCAAAGAACCAAAGGGTCATTTTTGACCCGACATTTTTTTAACCCATACACCCAGAGGGTCAGTCGCATTTTGGGTAGCAGCAATTAACAGGGGCCAAATTTGACCCCGTGGGTTCTCCAGGGTTAATGTAAGAAAGTTTTGGCCGATTTTGATGGTGACAGTAAAAAGAGAAGGTAAGAGAACAAGAGAACGAGATTTTAGAGTAGGACTGCAGTATTTGATTTCTAGAGGAGCTGTTCTTGGGCACAGGTCTGTACCTGAATAACTTGTTTGTGTTTTCTGCTTGTCTTTGTGTGAGGAGATGAATGCGAGCAGACATTTGTTCTGAACAAACACACTTGTCCCTTCAGCTTTTTAATCGATTTCCCCTCCCTGAATGAGGCTGGTCTGATACGTTTGCTCGTATACCATTCACGAGTGTTGTGTGTTTGTGTTTTAGCAGCAGGACCCCGTCTCTTACCCTCCGCCACCCTCTATTGCTCTGTGCCTACAGCAACTCATCATTCGATGTGTGCTGTCACTAGCGTTGTGTTTTATTTCAAGCCACTTGCATGTTTTTACTCCTGAATCTGTGTGAAGTACTGAGAAATACACATCTCTAGAAATACTGAGTATTTAGATTAGACAGGAAACTAAAAACTGTCAGAGAACTAAACAAGAACAAAACAATGAACACAGAACAGCAGGTGCTGGGACTGTATTTCAGTAGACAACCAGAAAATAGTGGAAACTGACACATGACACACAGAAGAAAACTCACAACTGATGGATAAACCAGACACAGGATGAGGACTTACAAATGTGAACTAAAGGTAAGGAAATCGGGAATGCAGGTGGGACAAATCCACGAATGATCAGGGAAATAATGAGATAGCAGGGCAAACGTGGGGGAGGAGCCAGACAGACTGTAAATAAAAGAGGCCTGGCTCTATGTGTGTGTATCTGTACACGTAAAAGCACCGAAAAACCCAGATTATTATTCCATTATTGTTAATGAAAACATCAGAGAGAGGGATGTTGTGTGCGCGGCAGGAGGCCTGTGAATGCTAATTGACTCATTTATTTGTGTTAGTTGTTCATTTGTCAGCGTGGCAGGTCTGCTGGCCGCTCCTGATGAATTAAAAGCACAGACGCAGTCATATTCATTAAAGGGTGTTTGTGAGTGTTTCTGTGTGCTGGTGGGATTTTATCCTGAGTGCTCTTTAAGTGCTCCTCAGTGTCTGTGTGTTCAGTCTGTCACACACATGGTTGGTTGGTGTTGAGGTTAAAATTCAAGGTCGGTTGTTTCAAGTCTCAAGTCTTAAACTGGTTGAGCCATTAACTAGCAGCATTGAGCCCTTGAGCAAGACACTTAACTGCAGGTTATTACAGCAGACTCCGTGTACTGTAGTCCCCAGTGTAGTGTACCTCTCTTCATTTTCTGTTCATAAATTTGATGGATATGTAATTAAATTTTGAAGGGCTGTGAACTAGCTATTAGTTTCTAGAACAGAATGCTTCTGAAGTTCCACTCAGACTTATATCTTCTCATTTAACCTGAACTGTTTGTTAAAGGTACACATTGATTTAGGTAAAATAATTACTTGAGTTCGACCAATGTGGCAGCCATCGTTTACAGTACCTCATTCTGTCATCCTAAGTATTCAATAAAAAGGAGATAGTGAGTAGTGTTACCACGGTAAGTAAGGAAGCCAAGTCAAATTATTTGACAGAATTTGTGTTGAATTAAGAGATAAACAGGAAATAGCAGAATCAATCATGAAAACTCAGTTCAGATTTGCCTGTAAATAGTGTACTTTTTTTTTTAAAGCTTAAGCTAATAAAGTAATGCAAATAGCATTTGGTTTCACTTCATTAAACTTTAAAAAGCAACATAAAATAGATAATCTAGATTTAGATTAGACCAATCTTGCTTTTTGTGATTTTTAAGACTTTTTAAAGAGGAAGTTTAAGCAGTTTATGCAACCTGCCACTGGTATAATATATACTGAGCCTCGTCATTGTGCTTTTATATATGTACGTTTGTATATATGCATGTTTCATAATTAGCAGACATGGCAAAACTTTATCAGAAACTCAAATATATGAGAACTACATAATATCCTGCAAACCTAAAAGACAGGAAATGTGTTTTATCATTAATAGTTTAACATGAAATACTAACATATTAGTGAATTACAAAATAAAAGGCTGTTGTATTATGCACATTTTGTAAATTAATTTTAATTGTATTTTATTGTATTCAATATTAATTATGCTTCATGCTTAGGTACAGCCATGGGCTGCATATGATAGTGATTTGTGATCATCTGACAGCTTGTAGTGTGGGATCTAGAGTTTCATGACTGAACTAAATCTACTTTGTTAGAAATTACAGTATGAGTATATTCCAATATTGCTAATATATTGCAATCTAAAAAACACTAAAAGTGGTTCTTTGGCTTGTAATCATGGAAGAACCACTTTGAGTGCTACATAGCACCTACATCTTTAAAGATGGTGCTATATAGCACCCACACTGTAAAAAAAGACTGTGTCTTTGACTGTGTCTTTAACGGTAAAAAAAAAAACTGTGAAAATGCTACAGTACAAACCTGTTAAATGGTTAACGGTAATTTCCTGTAAACTCTTTTTCTTTGAAATAACTATGTTTTTTCTTATTTTTTTCTTATCTGTTATGTTTATTAGGGTTGTATGTTACATACAGTATAATGTTGTTAAATTAATGTTTATTATATATTTCAGTTTAATGAGTCTCACCATGATGGTGATTAGTGTCTGTGTGAATGACACTCTGCACCTTCTATGTATTTTATTATTTAAAAACTGCTTGTGATGGGCTTTGTTTCATCACGTGACTTTCTCATTACCACCTGCTTTTGGTGATTACCAGTGTAATACAAAGGTACAAAACTGATTTCAGTACTTCAATAAGTTGATATATTAATATTATATCATTACTGTTAAATTACGGTATTAAACTGTAAATTTAAGGTAAAACCATTAAACTAAAACGGTGTTACCGTATTTTTTCTGTTATAATTCTGGCAACCACGGCTGCCGTTTTTTTACCGTATATTTTACGGAATATTTTTTACAGTGTAAACCACCACAAAGAACCGCTGAAGAACCATTACAGGTTCTTTATAGGTGCTATATAGCACTTAAATTGGTTCCCCTATGATTACGAGCCAAAGAACCACAACTACCACAAGGAACCGTTGACGAACCTGTGTGTGTGCTTCTGTAACGAAGAGTATTTACTGAGCTGAAGATGCTTTGCTGTCCACAGCCCATACGCTCCAGTGTCACTATTCAGAAAATCGGCATTTGTCTGCATAAATCTTGTCTAATTATGATGGGATCATTAATAAAATAAAGCTGGAAAAAAAACTGTTTGGCACAGTAAATGTGCTTCAGCCTAGGTGAGGGGTTTTATAAACATCACAATGAAAAATTGTGTTTTGAGAGCCATTAGATCAGAAATAATTCTGCTGAGTGAATGTGGTGTTCAGGGACACAGTGTTATCACAAGGTGCCAGCTGTTTTTTCTCTGTCTGTGTGTATTATAACAGCTCACTGTTGCTGCTGTGTTATGAATGTGTGTGTAATTGTGCAGCTGAACGGCCTGTGCTCTGCTATCAGAGCCTCAGCCATGAGCGCTAATCACAGACCCCTGGGCCTAATCTACTGCGACTCCAGAAGGGCTGGTCTCAGCACAGATGCAGTTTCAGTCCAGAGTTAGACGGACACTGTGCTTAGTACTTTCCAGAAAACTGGGAAACAAGACAAGAAATCCAAAATGGACAGATGAGGACGAATGGGAAAAGTCAAGAAATGTTGCCAAATTCAGTCCAGCTTGTGACTATCTTTTAAAAAGAAGTACACTTTAGCACACTAGAGTAGGAATACTTGCTTTGGAAATGATACATTTTGTTTTCAGTCACTTGATTGCAGGTTAATCACAATGAATTAAATAGTTTAATTACTGCTGAATACTGACAAGCATCTGGTTGACGTGTATTTAAATAATATTTGTAATTACACATTTGTAATGAAGTTGCTTTGCAGTTTAGTAGTCATTTAAAATATATTCACTTTAAATAGAATATTAAATAACACAACAGAACATCATGATTAATTAAAATTAAGTATTTGTACTTTAGCACAGTATGTAAGTCAAAACATGTGTACTTCTTTATAGCACAACAAAAGATTATTAAATCATACTTCAAAATGAAACTTCAGGTAAAACTTAATTTGACATTACTACAAAGTACACCTTTAAAAGTGTGGGGAGACTTTATTTTAAGGTTTTCTGGTTAAAGTGTAATTATGCATGTAAGTACTGAGCAATATTGGTTAAATGAGTGAAGTGACATTCAGCCAAGTATGGTGACCCATACTCAGAATTTGTGCTCTGCATTTAACCCATCCGAAATGCACACACACAGAGCAGTGAACACACACACACACACTGTGAGCACACACCCGGAGCAGTGGGCAGCCATTTATGCTGCGGCGCCCGGAGAGCAGTTGGGGGTTCGATGCCTTGCTCAAGGGCACCTAAGTCGTGGTATTGAAGGTGGAGAGAGAACTGTACATGCACTCCCCCCACCCACAATTCCTGCCGGTCTGGGACTCGAACTCACAACCTTTCGATTGGGAGTCCGACTCTCTAACCATTGGGCCACGACTTCCCCATAAATACATGTATTTACTATATGGTTAAGAACTGACTTGTATGTAGTTATGCATCATTAATTGTTATGATAATAGTAAGCAGGGGCAGACTGGCCATCGGGAGCACCGGGACATTCCCGGTGGCCTGACGGTCATTCTGGCCTGCCGGCTGCCGCTGTGCAGTCGATCAGGCGAACATGCAATAGGCTGGTATGCTACGGGAAAAGTCTCTTTTCACAAAATACTGAAGCAAAAAATTATCCTTAATTTTGAATTTTTGTAAAGCGCATTTGCAGCAGTACACAGCCATAGGCGAGACGGCTCGCTCGCTCATTCGCTGCTCGCTGAACCCCAGTCAGACGATACTGTTTTTGGGTTTAGCTCTGGACTCACGTTCCATGACGACACGGCTGTCACCACAACGCGCGTTGAGCATGCAGTGCGCGGCGAGTTCTCTCCGCTGCGGCGCGACTGTTTCGCTCAGAGAATGTCAGAGGATGCTGGGTCTCATGGCCTCGGCATCTCCGGCTCTGCAGCTGGGCCTGCTCCGCATGCGCCCCGTGCAGTTCTGGCTGAAAGCGTGGATACCGCGCTGAGCGTGGGTATCTGGTCGACTGTGTCTCAAGGTCAATCAGGGCTGCGTTACAGCCCTGAAACTCTGGACAGCAAACGACTGGTACCAATCAGGTGTAAGCCTGGCGACTTCCTCAAGGTGAAGATGGTGTCGACGGACGCCTCCACTTCAGGATGGGGAGCGCTGCTCGAGGGCAGACCGTCCTTTGGCCTGTGGTCAGAACGGGAAAAGCTCCAACATATCAACTGTCTGGAAATGCTGGCAGTGGAGAACGTGCTGACGCGCTTTTGTCCCCGAATCAAGGGCCGCCACGTCTTAGTCCGTTCGGACAATATGTCTGTGGTGTCCTACATAAATCGGCAGGGCGATCTCGGGTCCCGAAACCTGTACAGGCTGACGGAACGCCTCCTGGTTTGGGCTCAGTGCAACTTGCGCTCGCTGAGGGCAGTGCATGTGCCTGGGCTGCAGAATCTGGGTCCAGACAGGCTGTCCAGAAACAACATTCCCACGGGCGAATGGTCTCTACACCCGCAAACAGTCCGGCTGTTGTGGGAGAGATTTGGCAGGGCGGAGGTGGACCTCTTCGCGTCCCACGAAAACGCTCACTGCCCCACGTTCTTTTCCAAGAGCGAAAGCGCGCTGTCACGGAGATGGCCGTGCTGCCGGCTTTATGCTTTCCCTCCCGTCTTCCTCCTTCCGCAGGTGATAGAACGGGTGAGAGAAACGAGATGTTCAATGCTGCTTGTAGCACCTTTTTGGAAGAACCAACCATGGTTCCCAGATTTGATGCGGTTAGCAGATATTGCCCTGTGGCCAGTGCCGTTGAGGAGGGACCTCCTCTCGCAGGCCAGGGGCTCGATTTGGCACCCTCAACCGGAGTTGTGGTCCCTCCATGTGTGGGCGCTCAACGGTTACCCGCTGATCTCTCAGTGGGATTGCTAAATACCATCACTCAGGCTAGAGCTCCGTCAACGCGATGGCTGTATGCCTCGAAGTGGTCGGTGTTCTCCAGCTGGTGTACAGCTCGGGGATGTTCACCCCTTAATTGTGAGGTGACGGAGGTTCTCTCCTTCCTGCAAGAGCTGTTGTATAAGGGCAGAGCCCCATCCACGCTCAAAGTATATGTGGTGGCCATCGCAGCATTTTCTGAAACAGCGCTCGGTCAGTCAATAGGACGGAACGATTTGGTCATCAGCTTCCTTAGGGGAGCTAGGAGGCTGAATCCTCCCAGACCTCCGTCAGTCCCTATATGGGACCTCGCGACGGTTTTGGAGGCCATGATGGGGCTTTCCAATCGATTAGCCTCCAGCATCTGTCACTTAAGACGGTATTCTTGTTGGCTCTCCCTTCAGTGAAGCGTGTGGGTGACCTGCACGCGCTCTCGGTGAGCCAGTCGTGTTTGGAGTTTGGGCCTAATGACTCAAGGGTCATACTCAAACCTAGGCACGGTTATGTGCCAAAGTCCCTCAACACGCCGTTTCGGGCTCAGGTTATTGCCCTGTCTGCCCTGTCGGTGTCAGGAGAGGATGGAGACTCGAGTCTTCTTTGCCCTGTTAGGGTTTTAAGAGCTTATGTGTCTCGCTCTGCTGTTTTTCGACAGACTGAGGATCTGATGTCTCGTTCAGTGGACGTTCCAAGGGGATGGCTGTTTCGAGACAGACTCTATCCAGATGGATAGTTGACGCCATAGCGTTAGCTTATGCTTCCAAGGGCCTTCAGTGCCCACTGGGCGTCAGAGCACACTCCACGAGGGGCGTCGCCTCGTTGTGGGCGTGGTCTACTGGGATCTCCTTGCAGGATATATGTATGGCGGCAGGTTGGGCCTCGCTCTCTACATTTATCAGGTTCTATAATCTGGAGTTTCCCGCCTTGCAAGCAAGGCTGCTGTCGGTATAGCCGAATCAGGGCCCTGATAGGAATTCTGAGTTCGTGAGCGTTATCCGCTGCCGACTGTTATATGGGCAGTATTACGTAAGACCTGCATTGCCACATTGGTCAGGCCTTGCCTAGACTGTGTGATGATTGTATTGCCGCATCTACGGATGTTGCTAGATATGGGATGGAGGGCTTCCCCCCCTCTCCTGTCCTGGGCTCTCTGTGAGTCCCTCGGGTGACTGTGCACTGTAAATCCTGGGCGTTGCTTCAGGTTTATTGGTGTGTGATCCCTGCGCGCACGGCGTTTTACATGGGGTTCCCGTAGCGTCTTAGCTAAGACGCAGTACGAGAGAACTCTCGTAAGAGAACGTACTCGGTTACTAACATAACCTCTGTTCTCTCTAGAAGAGGGAACGAGTACTGCGTTCTCTGCCGTGCGTACGATTCACTCTGGTTCGCTTCGGCGATGAAATAAATCAGGTGAGTCAGCCTTTTCGAGCTCCTTTTATAGGGTTGGGCCACACCCATTTCGGCGGGAAGTGGCGTGATGGGCGCGAAGCGTCCTTATTGGTCTGATATTGCATCAGCCTGCGCTCGATAGGCTGTGCACTTGCTGCAGAGCAGCCAATGAGCGAGCGAGCTTTCTCGCCTATGGCTGTGTACTGCTGCAAATGCGCTTTACAAAAATTCAAAATTAAGGATAATTTTTTGCTTCAGTATTTCGTGAAAAGAGACTTTTCCCGTAGCGTCTTAGCTAAGACGCAGTACTCGTTCCCTCTTCTAGAGAGAACCGAGGTTAAGTTAGTAACCGAGTACGTTTTATGAATCTACGAATCAGGCGATCGCGGAGTGAAAATGCCACCACCACATGACCACAAATCACATGATAAACGCAAAGGAGGAGCAGAGAGGGAAAGTATACAAAAGGAGAAAAGCCCTGGCCACAGACGCAGCAAGTTGCTGCAAAATCCCAGCCATGTTTGCCAGTAAGGGAGCAGGTCGGTCAGAATTACATTTATATTTACTAGGGATGGGACGGTTCACTGAAAAAACCGAACCGTTCAGTTCACCACACACGGTTCGGCACGCGCTGAGACCGCTGTTCAACTTAAATCTGACAAAGCATCTGTAATATGGTTTACTATAAATAACACGTAAAACAAACAGGGTTAAGCTAATATATGTTTCTGCTAAAGGAAGCGCATTCTGGATTTCCAGACATTACAACCAGAGGCAGACAGAGTACACAGTTTCATTACTTGAGTAAAAGTACAGATACCCCTTGCTAAATTTTACTTAAGTACAAGTAAAAGTACTGCAGTCCGTTGTGTACTTAAGTAAAAGTACTGAAGTACTTGGTTTTAAAAGTATTTGAGTATCAAGAGTACAAGAGTACATTTTCTAAATATTGCATTACTACTGCCACAGTGCTTACATTTATGTACAGAAACGTCCTACATGGAGCTATGGAAAATGTTACTGTTAATACCTTGGAGAATATAAAAGGAATTGAAAGTAAAATCAATTCAATTTATTTAACATTTCTCACTTGCCCACAAGGTGATGGCACAATGGCAACGCTCTGACAAACCTTTGCTAGAGTTTTAATGGATTTTTTGCACCCACATTTGAACCTGACTGTGTTTAACACACCGCATACTTAAGAACATCAAAGCAAATGCTCAGCTTACATTAATGTGTAATATCAGAAAAGAAAATTCAGCTAACAATTGTGTGCACATGTGAGTTTCTCTGTTTTTTCATCAATCAAATAACCCAAAACCAGCAAAGAAGGCAAAATAGCAATGTTCTGACACACCTCTGAACCTGACCATGTTATAGACGCAGCATAGAAGAGAAAATAATAATGAATTATAAGCAAAACTAAACATGCTGGCTATACTCTTAGAAAAATATGTGCTTTTATGATTTATAAGGTCATCAGTAGTAGGACTGTGATCATTGGGACATACAATTGATGGCTGCATAATTAATATAGACTATTGAAAGTGCTTATTTCATATTGCAGATGAACTCAATGTGCAGAGTGAGAGAGAGGGGGATTAAGGTAAAGATGATAGAGACAGTGAATGCCTTGATACTTCTTGATACTTCATTTGATTATTTTGCCCATCCACAGTCTAAGGATTTTGATTCATTTTTTAAGTATAACCCAATTCAAACCACTGAAAGAGCCAAAGAGTTTAGCAGTCTGGTGGACACATGAATTGGGTGGTGACTGCAGCAACAGAGGTGGCCTGGGGTGGAGTCAGATTCCCGGCTTGATTTACTGTCCCATTCCGTCACTGATTGTAAGTGCATGTAACGTGTAACAAGGACACCTTAAATAAAGTGTTACCATAAGTGTACTAAGAAATTGTCATGAAATAAAATTTACTTGTAAGATTTGGTGTAAACTAAGAGTGCCCATAATTACATATTATATAGAGATCATAAAGGAATATTTAATAGGTGTCATGAGTTACAGGTAGCCACAGTCTCTGAGCAGGAATATTTACATGCATGTAGTCCAGAACAAAAAAGACAGGCATGCAGACACATGATAAGACTGACACATCACTCAGACAGCAGCTGTCTACAGCTGGATGTGTCTAGGTACATCCTGCCCTCAACATAAACAACACGCAGACTTTAATGAAATCACATTGAGATGTTCATGAGGCAGAGAAAAATACATCACATCACGTGCTTAAAAAAGGCTGACCGCTTGAGATTATAAATATAGGGGTAGGTTAAACATAAGTATTATTTTTTTTGGTTTATAATAGCCTGCCAATCATAGATTGTCATTTTGAAGTGCTTTTTGATTCGTCTCAGGGTCATGCCGAAGATCTGGAGGCCTTGACTATGACAGTGGACTTGACTTTCATCTATCACTGTCTTCTATAGATGCAGAGCTGTCGCAGTGGATTTATCAGGTCTAAATGTGAAACAGTGAGACTTTCTGTTGTGACAGTCTAGAAATCTTGAGGGTTTCCTCTTTCCAGCAGATGGCAGTGTTATCTGCTGAGGAATGAAGCTCCTCGGGTTATTCTGAGAGGCTGGCATCACTTCAGCGGTTTAAGTCAAACGGATATCTCTGATGTTGTTATAGACGCTACAGATAGTGAAGGAAAGAGTTTCCTCTGGATTCTTCTTGAAAATGTTCATTTAGACCCTTAAAATCCCACAGATCTTGTATTACCTGTTCTTTGGGCCCTTTGAGAAGGGGACATGGGGCCTATACAATTTGCAGGCCTTGTGAATTTAAATGACCACCCTGCCTATAGTATTCTCAATAGTTGAGTTATAAAATTAACTCAAATTGGCCTTTAGATTTATCTAAAAGTTGCTGAATATCAAATATAAATGTATCGAACAATGTAAAATATGTTAGTTTTAAAGCTTGACAAAGACTTTAACATGAAAAACAGCATGATGCAGTTAAAAACTTTAACTTTAACTTTCTTAAATGATTTTGAAAGTCTTTTAAAAGACCACACACACACACACACACACACACACGTTTGTTTATGTGAAAAGTGGGTTTATCCCATAGGTGTAATGGTTTTTATACTGTACAAACTGTATATTCTATGGCCCTACACCAACCCTAACCCTCACAGGAAACTTTGTGCATTTTTACTTTCTCAAAAAAACTCATTCTGTATGATTTACAAGCTTTTGAAAAATGGGGACATGGGTTATGTCCTCATAAGTCACCCTCTCCTTGTAATACCTGTGTCATACCCATGTCATTATACAGAGTTGTGTCCTGATATGTCACAAAAACACGCACACACACACACACACACACACACACACACACACACACATTAGTATATTGGCTAGAATCTATTTGAAGATGTAATTTATTTCTGTGATGCACAGCTGTATTTTCAGCGTCATTACTCCAGTCTTCAGTGTCACATGATCTTCAGAAATCATTCTGATACGATGATTTACTGCTCAGGAAGCATTTCTGATTATTATTAACGTTGGAACCAGATGTGCTGCTTAATTTATTATTATTATTATCATTATTATTAATTCATTTGATGATTAAAATTTCAAATCAACTGCATTTGTTTCAATACAAATTTTACAAACTATCGGAGAGGGTGACCTTACTGTTAAATTAGCTTAATATGAAAGTTTTTATTTTTTATTTTTTACTTGATATAAAACTAAAAACATTTAGTTAGTCAGTTTTTTATCATTTAGTTTATTTACTACTATAAATACACCACTGAAAGGTCTAATGTTTATTGTAACGATTATTTCAAATATGTATCATATAAAGTGAGTGTTGTTTACTTTTAGACACACTGAACTGGTTATGTTATGTTTATGATGCTTGGCCGATTCATTTTTGTACTATAAGATATGTCTGAGTTCTACCACTGAAGCATTAGTACTTTTATCAGCACATCTCTGGTTCAGAGTTAGATGAGGATTCACAGCCCCTGATAAATTCAGTGCGACAGAGGGACTTTTACATCAGGGTAGGATCTGAACTACTCTTGTTCTTGGGTGTCTACGAAGACAATTTTAACTTGTTCTGAGAAAGTGGTGGCTGGTACACTCTGTAATTGTGAATAAACAGTCAGAGGGTTGCCAGATTGTAGCCACTCATTCCCCAGGCCACATATAATCTGCTATCCTGATTGTGACAGTGAGAGGGTCGTAATGAGATAATGAGCTTGGCTGTGCTCTCTCTGTTTTGTCACTGATGGCAAATATCAGTGAAGTGATTACAGAGTGAACGCTGATGCACACACACACACACACACACAGCGACACAGACACACACACACACACACACACACACATATAAAGCACAGTGTATCGTGTCTGTACGCTGTCATGTCCCCGGGGCCCGATGGGTTTTAAGAGCTGTGAATAGAGCAGCTGCATCCTCATGATCTAAAGGTCAAAAATACAATAGAGGGTCAAACCCTGATGAAGTGCTTAGACTGCATGCTATAATAGCCTTTAACCCCCAGAGGATAGACCTGCATCACACCCTGATGCTGCATACAGGAAGGGCATGCTGGATGTTTAGATTTTGGGTTACACTTTATTTTAAGGTGTTCTTGTTACAGTGTAATTATACATTTAAGTACTGAGTAATATTAATTAACTGCATGTACTTACTAAATGGGTAGGGTTAGGATTAGAGTTACTGGCATGCAATTATGCATAAGTTATTGTTATTATAATAGTAAGTATACTGTATATAACGTAACAAGGACACTTTGAAATAAAATGTTACCAGATTCAGTTTTTTTGGTGTTACTAAGGCAAGCATCATTATTACTGGTCCTAATAGTTAGGGTTAAGGATTTAAACAAACCTCCACTAAATATTTAGCATGCATGTAACTAACTAGTCCTGCAATATATGTGACCCTGGACCACAAAACCAGTCATGAGGGTCAATTTTATTTTTATTTGTATTTATACATTATTTAAAGCTGAGATACAACTGTTGGAAAATCTGGAATCTGAGGGTGCAAACAAAATCTAAATATTGAGAAAATCGTCTTTAAAATTGTCCAAATGAAGTTCTTAGCAATGCATATTACTAATTAAGTTTTCATAAAATTTTGATAAATTCACGATTGGACATTTCCAAAATATATTCATGGAACATGATCTTTATTTAATATCCTAATGATTTTTGGCATAAAAGAAAAATCGCAAATTTTGACCCATACAATGTATTGTTGGCTATTGCTACAAATATACCCCAGCGACATAAGACTGCTTTTGTGCTCCAGTGTTATTTGTGCTACAGACATCAATGGCACATCAACTCAATAAATTACTTGTTTATGATTGAATAGATTTTTTAGTATTTCATATTTATTGAAGCTGTAACATTGCTGTATTGTGTTTTACAGGCCCGAGCGGATCAATACTCACAAAACCCTGATCATTGATGATCATTGAGAGCTGTCCTGATGATGATCTGGTGAACCTGGAGGTTTAAGATTGAGGTATTTAGATGATTTAGCTGAAATCGGCTTTTCATTTCTCAAAATTAAAATTGACCTTAAAATTGACTTTCTTTGGAAAATCGTTTTTCCAAATAATTGCATAACTCCATTAAAATGTATTATGAAAACATAACATAACATTATGAAAGTAAAATGAGTTGCAGTTGACATGTCTGCTCAAATTATGTGAATTCAGTTAATTTTGTAGTATAAACAACAAAGACACATTTCCATCTCCAGCATTTCTCTTTTCTAGGAAATAATTATTTCACATCTTCAGAAGCGATGTCAGGAGCTGCAGATCGTCCCATATGTGGGTGATATCCTCATAGCGCTTAACCATTTCCAGAACCTCAACATCTGTGTGTGCACTAAAGCAGCATTTATGTCTAAAGCAGACCATCTTTGTTTAAAACATCTTATGTAATGTGTAATTCACGCTTACTGTTGTGGGGAGCTACTTCAAGTTGGCTTACTGAATCAAAGCTTCCTTGTGGAGAGAGAATTAAGATGTAGTTTCGTGTCTGTTCTCAGTTCTCAAAGCTTTATCATGGGATGAAACGCTCCACTAACCCCCCGCACATCTTTGCTACCACTGATGCAGCCTATCAGAGCATCTCCAAAGACCAGGAATTGCTTTCTGTGTGTCTGCACTCTCATTCATAAAACAATAGAGAGTATAAGATATATAGATTTCAGAGATATAGTAGACTGATTTTAAATATGGTTTTAAATTGCAGTGTATAATCATTAAGGGAGAAAGTGGAGCGGGTAAAACGGATAGTGTCCACCTCATCGTCCAGCATCTCACATTTCTGGGCAAGGTTGAGTGCTCACATCTTTTATACTTCAGCTAACATACTTCATACAAACACTACTGGGTGTGCTCTAAAGAAATGTTTCAGTAACCAATCTCTGTTTTATCATGAGATTCCTGCTCATTTTCCCTGTAGGGATGTAGAAATCTGGGTCACATCATCTGTTGTTTGTATTTCAAGGCTAATAACCGTGCACTTCGTAAGAAGATTCTTAGGAAGGAAAATATCTTGAGATGAAGGTCCTACCTACAGGGGCGTAGATGGGTGCAGAGATCTCTCAGTTTCTTCTGGAGAAATCAAGAGTCATCAAACAGGCTACATGAGGAACCACTGTGCCTAGATCTGTGGCCATTTTAACATGAATTACTATTAACAGCTTATATTTTTTTAAATTGCAGGGGTGAAAAATACATTTACATTCATTCATTTAGCTGACGCTTTTATCCAAAGCGACTTACAATTGCCACATATGTCAGAGGTCGCACGCCTCTGGAGCAACTAGGGGTTGAGTGTCTTGCTCAGGGACACATTGGTGTCTCACAGTGGATTCGAACCCGGGTCTCTCACGCCAAAGACGTGTGTCTTATCCACTGCGCCAACTGCGGCTACCCAGCAAAACTGTCCCCAGGTTTGTAGTGAAACAGGCTCTTATAAAGATGTGTAATTCTGAATCCAGATCATGTATCTACAGTGTCACTGACAGAGATCAGAGATTCACGTTGCTTTTCTGGTCATTCAGATACATTGACTTGAGTTAGTAGAAAAGTAACGCAGGACATAATCTCTAGCAAACTCTACAAGGAGCAGTTTGATAAGGACTCTTTCCTTGTCTTTCCTAGATTTACTGAAGAGGTACAGCTTGAATTCTGAATTGTATTTCTCAACCCTATACAGTTGTCAGAGGGATACTTCACCCCCAGTGATTTATATTTTTATATACAGGAGGTGAATTCTGTGTACAAAATTCTATCAGCTATTAATATATAAACACAGGAAATATTGAATTCACATCCACCTTCTCCCAACATCAGAGTAACAAGAGTTAGGTGCCCGACTCTGAGGCCTTAGCCTTGATAAAAGGATTAAATCAAAAATAGCTGTGAATGATGTAAAAATATATATCATAACACATGTGTGTGTAAGTATACTACAAATTTATGTGCTCAATAAAAATACCTTGCAATACTTTTGGTACACTAAACTGGTATACTTAAAGTCTGCTGAATTACAACAAGTTGTGCATTTTGTGCTTAATGCACTTTAATTGCACAGAAGTAGTGCTGAAGTCCAACTAAAGATATGCTGAGGTATATTCAAGTGGAATTATTAAAAGGATACTATAGGTACACTTTAAATGTCTTGCATTTTAAAAAAAATAAATCCTCATCAATAGTGACATTCAGCCAAGTATGCTGACCCATACTCAGAATTCGTGCTCTGCATTTAACTCATCCAAAGTGCACACACACAGCAGTGAACATACACACACACACTGTGAACACGCACCCGGAGCTGTGGGCATCATTTATGCTGCGGTGCCCGGGGAGCAGTATTGGGGTTCGGTGCCTTGCTCAAGGGCACCTCAGTCGTGGTATTGCCGGCCCGAGAATCGAACCCACAACCCTAGGGTTAGGAGTCAAACTCTCTAATATCTCTAAGAAATGTGCATTGTGCACAAGTAGTACTCCTAAAAACTCAAGCGATATGTTAGTAAATCTGGTAATAGATTTGAGAGTATTAGCTGTTATAAAATCACTGCAAACCACGGCTTCACAGGGCTTATTGCTTTTATAACACGGTTATTCCATATACGTAGTAAGGTTTCACAAAATAAACCAGACAGCTGTGGCCTAAATGTAAGAGACTTTGGACTGGTTACCTGAAGGTCGCAGGTTCGAGTCTCAGTGCTGGCAGGAGTTGTAGATAGGAGGAAGTGAATGAACAGTGCTCTCTTCCACCCTCAATACCCAAGTACCCTTGAGCAAGGAACTGAACCCCCAGTTGCTCCCCGGGCGCTGGATATAGCTGCCCACTGCTCTGGGTGTGTGTTCACTTCTCACTGCTGTGTGTGTGCACTTGGATGGGTTAAATGCAGAGCACCAATTCTGAGTATGGGTTACCATACTTGGCAAATTTCACGACTTTCACTTTATTAATGAAAACATTATTCTTCTATCAAACAATGTAGTTCCACAGAAACGGTTCTGGTTCCAACAGAGTGGTTGCCGAGCAACACAAAGACAAAAACAAAGGTGTATGTGAGTAATTTACAACAGCTTCGGACATGGCTCAACCAATCAGAATCAAGGACCAGAACTATCCGTTTTATAAATGTATTTTCAATATATTCAAACACAGAACAATGTTGACAATCACCCAAGCAGCAATCTTCCGTTCTCTCTCGTGAAACCAACACAGAAGTGAATAAAACTGCAATTCATCGACTGGCCGCTAGAGGCTGGCACTAAAAGGGAGTCAGTCCCATAGACCCCCATGTTAAAATGCCCAATTTAACAGCAGAATTTTTTTTTACAGCCTTGTACAAAAACTGTTTTTGGTCTATATAGCTTATTTTGCCCTTCATGACAACTGTGAGGGGATGAATTTCTTATTTGTATTTTTTTAAATCCATTTAAATGGTTTCAACTACCAGCTCCGACCTCTTTGTCCATATTATGATTTTCTGGGAGTGATGTGCGTTGACATGCTGCCAAGATGGCGACCTGCTTGCCCCACTTTAGACTTCAAAAACACTCTTCAAATACCTATGGGTGCCATCACGGACACTACCTCAATGTTTTTATGCAGTCTTATGTAGTCTGGGGTCTCCAGTCACCCCTTAACAGTATATTACTTCTCATACATTCAACAGCCATACGAAAACCAAAACATGTTCAACTGGCAAAAACAAGCACTGACCAATGACAGCAAACATTGATGAGGGTAATACACTGATTGGACAAAGCGTGTCTGTTGCTGTTGGTCAGCGTTGATGTGTTCAAGATGGATGCATTATTGATGCTTTTAGTATTTTAAACCTTTCAGAGATGTTATATTTCATTAATTTTCATAAATATAGTTTCTTGGTTTGCATCTACAGATCCCACATTCTCCCAATGAAATAAATCTCAAGAATGTGTTAGAAATAAAATGACCTATGCAATGCTCCAGCCTGACACTAACATCTGGTACGATAAAATATTACAGTCATTAACAGGGATGCATCTTTTGGTTTAATGTTAAAATAGACCCAAAACTACCATTGTAGACTGATTTGAACTTTCACAATGGTCTTAAATAAATAGTTTACTCAAAAATTTGAAATACTGTCATAAAAAATAAAAATAAAAAAATGTCAAATCTTAAAAGTATATTTTTAAATAACTGTCATAAAAGGGATAGTTCATCCAAAAAAATGAACATTTTGTCATCATTTACTCACCCTCAAGTTGTTTCAAACCAAAGAATATATTCTGAAGAATATTGTTTACCAAACAGTTGCTGGTGGCCATAGACTTTCCATAACAGTAAGAAAAATATTGTGGAAGTCAATGGCTACCAGCAACTGTTTGGTTAACAACATTCTTCAAAATATCTCCATTTGTCTTCAACAGAAGAAAGAAACTCATACAGGTTCGATAAATGTGTGATTTTTGGGTGAACTATCACATGGCCTTTTATTTATTTATTACTTTCTGCAAGAAGCTTTTTTTTCAATATAGCTACTATTAGAATTTAAAGTAGCCTACACTAAAGTGGACAATCAAAAAATTAAGCAAACTTGATTTTCACATATATTTGCTGTTCCCCTTGCCTGGTTTAAACAGGTTTTTTTTTAGCTTATGTACCCTTGAGCTCATCTTTGTTGATTGACTTTTACCTCTAGTTAATTTAACGCTAACTTCAAGGTAAATTCTAAGCTTTCATCACAATCTCGCTCCTTGAATCTTTCCATTACAGATGCGTTTACATGCGGATGAGCATCATCTCCAGCGATGACCTCCAGTCTAACCACCACAAAGCTCAGAATATTAATATCCACAGCAAAAGAAGAAAATAGTTTTTTTTTATAAATTTTTGATACAGAGTTACATTGAAAAAATAATATGCAGATGATTAAAAAGACTTCAGAGAGAGTGAAAAAGCCGTTCATTGATCCGAGCGAATCCTGTCAGACATCAGCCATGGGCTTGTCAGAGAAACTTAGGTCTTCCACCTCAATACACACCATCCAAACTCTGCCATTTCCACTCCAATCAGCAGCGCGTTCAGCGTTATTGCCACTAATAACCTGTTAGTGGGAGCAGAAGGTGACCCCTGGTCACTGTCTGAAGAGTTTGGAGGAGATTGCGACTGACTGTATGTTCAGAGACGAGGGTCCAAGCTTTTCGTAACTAGAAATGACACACTAATTCAGACATTTGTTTTTAAAGATCTTTGTTTTTGTGTTTTCTTGGTTGACAGGTCGTAAAATATTTAGTTGTTTGGGTCATTAGAGTGCTTAAGGCCTAAATGTATTGTACGGTCAGATATTGTTTGGCTCTTGGTGTCTTTGAAGTGCGGCTGAGAGTGGAATGAACGTGGGGATTTTGGACATCTTTGGTTTTGAAAACTTCAAGAAGAACTCATTTGAGCAGTTGTGTATCAACATCGCTAATGAACAGATCCACTTCAGTACTTCAATCAACACATCTTTGCCTTGTAACAGGTGAGACTTTCTCTGTGTCTCTTTAACCTGGCTTACACATAACATACTAATATGCTTTTAATATCCAAATCCGTTAAAGGATTATTAGGCTGCATTAATTAGGTAAACCGGAACCGGGAACACTTCCAATAACACCTGATGTACTTGCAACATCATTAGAAGAAAGGCATCTACGCTAATATTAGTCTGTTTCTCTCTTATTCCGAGGTCACCGTAGCCACCAGATCAAAGGGTCACTGCAGTCACCTGGATCCAGTACGTGTCCAGACCTTATGGTGGATCAGCACCTAGAAAGGACCTTTACATCCCTGAAAGACAGCGGAGACCAGGACAACTAGAGCCCCAGATACAGATCCCCTGTAAAGACCTTGTCTCAGACGACCACCAGGACGAGACCACAAGAAACAGATGATTCTTCTGCACAATCTGACTTTGCTACAGCCTAGAATTGAACTGCTGGTTTCGTCTGGTCAGAGGAGAACTGGCCCCCCGACTGAGCCTGGTTTCTCCCAAGGTTTTTTTCTCCATTCTGTCACCGATGGAGTTTTGGTTCCTTGCCGCTGTCGCCTTTGGCTTGCTTAGTTGCTTAGTAGCTTAGTTCATTGACTTGATTGCAAATAAATGCGCAGACACTATTTAAACTGAACAGAGATGACATCACTGAATTCAATGATGAACTGCCTTTAACTGTCATTTTGCATTATTGACACACTGTTTTCCTAATGAATGTTGTTTAGTTGCTTTGACACAATGTATTTTGTTTAAAGTGCTATAAAAATAAAGGTGACTTGACTTGACACTGTAGCATACTATTAAAAGGAGAGTTTATTACAAAAAATAAAATACTTTAAAAGAATATAATGTTTTCTGACTAATTATAATTAACTGCAATTAAATGAAAATGCTTTAGTTTACAATTTATATTAAATGCAATTAGCTGAACATTAGAGGTTTTTGTTGTTGTTGTTGTTTTTGACCCAATTAAGTAGAACTTACTGTAAGTACATCTTTATATGTAGCTTCATCATCATGTATTTTGTAACAAGTGTGTCAGTGTGTTTGTTCAGATCGAGTATCAAAGTGAGGGTGTTGATGCCAGTCTGGTGGAATATGAGGAGAACAGGCCCATTCTGGACATGTTTCTACAGAAGCCCATGGGTTTACTGTCATGACTTCGGTCTGATCAGCAGGTTTTTGTTGTGTTTGACCGTTCACCATGTGCTCGTTGTCTTTGCCACTCCCTCCCCATTGTTATCCCAATTACTACCTCAGCTGCTGTCACACCTGTGACTAGTTTATTCCTTAACTCTCCCTCTTTTTAAGTTCCCCTCATGTGTAGTCTGGCGTCCGACTGTTGTGGTGTTATGAGCTACACTTTGCGACCTATAGTTAGTCTTGTCTTGCTGTGTTTTCTTAGGCTCCAAGTTCTGTTTAGTGATTTCAGTTCACCTTCTCTGCTGCTTGCTCTCAGCCTCTTGTTTCTGCAGTCTTCTGTTCCCTAGTTCCTGCCCTGACATTGCCAGAATACTCAGTGCCCTACAAGAGACTCTCAGCTCAGACGTTGTGTCAGTACCGGCGCTTGGACCCTTTGTGCTGTACTCCATCTGACGTTGCGTCGGCTCTGTGCGCTCTGTGCGCCGTGTGCGCTGGTCCTCATCAATTACCTTGCCTGGTGGAGGGGCTAGAGCCGTGTGACTGTTCCCCTTATCCTTCTCCTAGCCTCGGCCTCAGCCGAGTGGTGCTTGAGACTTGAAATAAATGTGAGTTGTACCTGTAAAAATTGAATCCGTGTGTTTCCCTGACAGAACGGTCGGACCAAGGATGGATTCAGCAGGAGCAGACCAAGTCAGGACCACAGTGACTCAACAGGGCATTCTCCTTGGCCAGCATTCCTCCCAATTGAGCGCCACCTCCAGGGAGGTTGACCTACTGACAGCCCAGGTAGCCGAAATCAATGTCCGGGTGCAGGAACTCCAGCAGGAGGCCCTGGCCAACCAATCTGCTTTCTCGGTCTGATCTGTTCTCCACCTTGGGCTGAGCCAGAACCTCACACTAACAGCCCTCCTCCCTATGATGGAGACACATATTCGTGCCGAGCCTTCCTGTCCCAGTGCTCCTTGGTCTTCGCACTCCAGCCCCACCGTTATGTCACGGAGGAGTCTCAGGTGGCATTTGTGATCACCCTGCTGAAAGGGAGGGCACGTGAGTGTGCAACTGCGGTGTGGGATGCTCGTGCCCCATTCTGCGCCACCCTTCAGGATTTCCGAGCTGAGATGATTAAGTTGTTTGATCGATCTGCTCAGGGTGATGAGGCAGCCTCCCAACTGGCATGATTGAATCAGGACGGGCGATCCGTCACAGACTACTCCATCCAATTTAGAACACTGGTGGCCGCCTGCGACTGGAATGAAGCTGCCTTGCGTGCCAGGTTTCGGGAAGGGCTGGATGATGAGATTCAAGATGAGATTATTACTCATGAGCTGCCTCGTGATTTTGACTTTCTGGTGGAACTGGCACTGTGAGTAGAAGGGCGTCTTCAGTGTCGCGGTCAGCGGTGGACGGCACGATCCCCCTGGACCTTGGACGAGGGAGCTTCCAATTCTGCCCTCACTGCCTTACCTCCTGTAACCGACCCGGAGCCCATGTAGGTGGGACGCCTCCATCTCAAAGCCAAGGAGAACAGGCTCGAGGTCTTTGCTTATATTGTGGGAAGCCTGGGCACAGAGCCATCCGGTGTCCTTTAAAAGCCGGGGCCCATCAGTAAGCCGGGGGATCATGATGGGCGCTTCTCCGTCTCTCGAGTCCCCCAAGTCTCGTACCCTACTTCCTGTCTCAGTTCAATATAAGGACACCATTCACTCTTGTTCAGCTCTGGTTGATTCTGGAGCCGAGGGCAACTTCTTGGATGTGTCTGTTGCAGCGCAGTGGGGTATCCCTGCCATTCCTCTCCCTTCTCCCATCTCTGTCTGGTCCCTCAATGGCTTTCTCCTCTCCTCCATCACCCACTCCACTCCTTCAGTAAGTCTAGTGGTCTCTGGCAATCACAGTGAGGTAATTGAGCTCTACCTCCTCGACTCCCCGTGTGCTCCAGTTGTCCTGGGGCACCCATGGTTGGTGCAGCACAACCCTCATGTGGATTGGTCCGGGAACTCTGTTTTATCTTGGAGTCAGTCTTGTCTTGCTTCGTGTTTAGGTGCTGCCTTGTCTCCTGTCTCCTTGTCTTCTGTGTTTCAGGTGGAGGCTGCTGATCTCTCCGGAGTCCCGACGGAGTACCACGATCTTTGTCGAGTCTTCTGTAAATCCCGGGCCACGTCCTTACCACCTCACCGGCCATACGACTGTGCCATCGATCTCCTCCCAGGCACTTCTCCACCCAAGGGGCGTCTGTACTCCCTGTCTGGTCCTGAAAGAGAGGCCATGGACAAGTACATTAAGGAATCTTTAAATGCTGGTCTCATCCGTCCCTCTTCCTCACCTGCTGGCACTGGGTTCTTCTTTGTTAAGAAGAAGGATGGCTCCCTGCATCCTTGCATTGATTACCGGAAACTAAATGACATCACCGTTAGAAACCGGTATCCTCTGCCTTTGATGTCATCTGCTTTTGAATTGTTACAGGGAGCCAAGGTCTTTACGAAGTTAGACCTCCGCAATGCCTACCATTTGGTCCGTATACATGAGGGGGATGAGTGGAAGACAGCCTTCAATACCCCTACGGGACACTTTGAATACCGGGTCTTACCCTTTGGACTTACCAATGCCCCAGCTGTCTTCCAGGCCCTGATCAATGATGTGTTGAGAGACATGGTAAACAAATTTGTCTTTGTGTATCTCGATGATATCCTCATCTTCTCCCCCTCCTTGCAGGAACACACTCAACACGTTCGTCAGGTGCTACAACGGCTGCTGGAGAACCAGCTTTATGTCAAGGCGGAGAAGTGTGTGTTCCACGCCAAGTCAGTTTCGTTCTTGGGGATATAATTTCAGCGGAGGGGGTCAAAGCAGATCCTGCTAAGGTAAGGACCGTAGCTGAGTGGCCAACCCCTGACTCCCGGAAGGCATTGCAGTGGTTCCTGGGGTTTGCCAACTTCTATAGGCGATTCATCCAGAACTTTATCCTGGTCTCTGCACCTTTAACAACACTCCCCACTCCCAAGGTACTGTTCAGGTGGAATTCTCAGGCTCAGGAGGCCTTTGATGTTCTTAAGTCCCGTTTCATCTCTGCTCCTGTTCTTTGTCTTCCAGATTCTGAACGGCAATTTATTGTTGAGGTAGATGCTTCGGAGGTCGGGGTAGGCGCGGTTCTGTCCCAACGGTCCTCCAGAGATGAGAAAGTGCACCCCTGTGCCTTTTTCTCTCACCGCCTGACCCCTGTGGAACGAAATTATGATATAGGTAACAGGGAGCTGCTGGTAGTCAGGATGGCTCTGGGGGAGTGGCGCCATTGGTTGGAGGGAGCAGCGCAGCCCTTCCTGGTTTGGACGGATCATAAGAACCTGGAATATATCCGTTCGGCCAGGAGGTTGAATGCTCACCAGGCCCGCTGGGCACTCTTCTTTGGGCGGTTTAACTTCTTCCCGTCGTATCGGCCGGGTTCCAAGAACACAAAGCCTGATGCCCTTTCTCGTCTGTTCGAGAGTCCTGGGAGGAATGTGGCTCCTGACACCTTTCTCTCCAAGGGGGTGGTGGTGGGAGCCCTCTCTTGCGATATCGAGCAGCGGGTGGGGAGGGCCGTGCAGGAGGGGGAGGTCCCGAGGGGGTGCCTGCCGGGTCGGTTTTTTGTGCCTGATGTGCTACGTCCTGAGGTTCTCCTGTGGGGTCAAGAGTCCAGAGTAGCCTGTCATCCAGGGGTTCGGAGATCGCTGGCCGCCGTCCGTCAGCGATTCTGGTGGCCATCCATGGTCCACGATGTCAGGCAGCTTGTGTTGGCTTGCTCGGTGTGTGTGCTCAGAATAAGACCTCTAACCAGTCTCCTGTTGGACTGTTACAGCCCTTGCCCATTCCCTCTCGTCCTTGGTCACTCTTGGCCCTTGATTTTTTTTCTGGCCTTCCCCCATCAAGAGGCAACACCGTGATTCTGACGGTGGTGGATCGCTTCTCCAAGGCGGCCTACTTCATTCCATTGCCCAAACTCCCCTCCGCCAAGGAGACAGCTCAAGTGGTGGTGGACCATGTCTTCCGGATTCATGGTCTTCCGGTGGATGTGGTCTCTGACAGAGGACCAATTTGTCTCCCGGTTTTGGAAAGAGTTCTGTAGACCGATCGGGGCCTCAACGAGTCTGTCCTCAGGTTTTCACCCTCAGACCAATGGGCAGTCCGAGCGAGCCAACCAGGAACTCGAGAGAGCTCTCCGCTGTCTGGCATCACATAGTCTGAGTCAGCAGCTACCATGGGTCGAATATTCCCACAATTCCCTTCCTGTAGCGTCCACAGGTATGTCTCCCTTTCAATGTTCCATGGGTTATCAACCACCTCTCTTCCCTTCTCAGGAACCCGAAGCTGCGGTCCCGTCTGCCTTGGCCTTCGTCCGTCGGTGTCGCTGCACCTGGAGGAGGGCTAAGGAGGTCTTGGCCCGGGCTTCCAGACGGACCAAAGCAGCGGCTGATCGCCAGCGGACTCCTGCTCCTCTGTATGTGTGTGTGGTCAGAAAGTATGGCTTTCCACCAAGGACCTACCTCTCCGGGTGCCTTCTCGTAAGCTGGCACCCAGGTTCATTGGGCCATACCGTATCACCAAGGTTCTAAGTCCAGTGGCAGTGCGGCTCAAGCTTCCTTACACGCTTGGTCGGGTTCACCCGGTCTTCCATGTGTCCAGGGTTAAGCCTGTGTTTCATTCACCTCTAAATGCTGTTGTCTCTTCTACTCCCCCACCCCCCCCCCCTCGTATTGTGGATGGTACTCCAGCGTATACTGTGAGAAAGATCCTGGATGTTAGACGCCGTGGTCGGGGTTTCCAGTTTCTGTTGGACTGGGAGGGTTATAGTCCAGAGGAGAGGAGTTGGATACCGGGCCGGGACGTTCTGCATAAGACTCTGATCGAGGACTTCTGTCCGCGACGAGGTAAGCCCCTCCTTCAGAGCATTCAGAGCATGGTCACGCTGGAGGCGTTCCTGTAGCATTTTGATGCAGCATCTCTTTCCCTTCAGGGAACCATGATTACATGCGTAACCTTGAGACGTTTTATTAGCAGGACTTACAGCTTCATATGAGTAGAAAAGTCACACAGCAGGTGCACCGAAAATGCAGCAGTGGTTTCTTACATCAACCACCAGGGATGTCTGCATTCACACCCCTTTACAGGCTGGCACACCAGGGGTCTCATTTATAAAACTATGCGTAGGATCTTTACTAAAAGTTTACGTGCGCCCAAAAGCCAAAAATGGCGTACGCCAAAAAATATTCCGATTTATAAAACCGATGTAAGCAATGTTCCCTTTATAAATCACAGATCACCCGCAGATGTGCGTACGTGAACCAGCCTCATATCCCGCCCTGTACACGCCCATTTTTAACCATAAATAGTCAATGCAAATCACCTCATGATTGCTGATCAGCATGTAAATGAGAGTGGAATCCCATATATACCTGGAAAACTGGCATGCGACCCGCCAATTAATTAATCCAAGAAAGTGAAAACGTGCATTTCTGTTAGCCTAATTTTAATAATGGCGACAGGTGAGAAAAGAGGAAAAAAACGTAATTTCTCAGATACTGAGATTGAAACACTTGTAGGGGAGGTGGAGGCTCGGAAAACTGTGTTATTTGGTGGCCACAGCAGTGGGGTCACTAATAAAAAGAAGCAGTGCGAGTGGCAAAGTATTGCTTCTGCCGTCAATTGTGTCAGTGGGACAGAACGGACAGTTGCAGAATTAAAGAAAAAATGGTCCGACCTGAAGGTATACAATTTTTTTTTTTACCAACATATTACATTTGTGTTTTATTAGGCTATATACCTATATAAATAGCAATATTGATTTTCAAAAAGTTTTATTTACATGTGCTTACAGTATGCAAAATATGTGAAATAAAGATTCTCATTCATTCAAGGTGGAGGCAAAGAGAAAACTGTCCTCCCACCGCCAGAGCGTGGCTGCAACTGGTGGGGGCCCATGTACAGCTGATCTCACATCAGTGGACAGCAAAATCGCGGCTTTAATTGGGGAGGTCAGCGTGTGTGGTATTGTGTCGGAAAAGGAGGGAGACACTGACGTGACTGAAACCACAGAGGAGCAAGGTTAAACCGATTTTTAATCATTAACGCTGTACATTTGAGTGTGTGGGGTGATAAATGGATAAATGTTGCCAATTGTTTGTCCTCCAGTCCTTCCGGAGTCTGAAGCTGTAAATGAACAGGAGGTTCAGGGTGAGGGGTTCTCAGATGCAGATGCACAGCGTCCGGCTCAAAGCAGTGCCCCTTCTGCGTCTGGCACGTCCAAAAGTGGTCGGGTACTCACTGACGCAGTCCTGCAGTTACAGCGAGAGACAATAAACGCTGTCAACAGGGTTGCAGATGAGCTACGGCAGATGAGAGAAGTGATGCAAGAAATTGCACAATCATTAAAAGATGCAGTTAAAACATGAACCTTGAGTTTTGTCTTTCTTTACAAACGCCGCATGACATCCTCACGGATTCTTGCACCTCGTTGATATCCCTCTTGTCGGCCAGGGGGCTGTGGCTCGGGGTCGTAATGCTGGGGTAGAGGGAGATCAGGAGGGAGAGGAATACCGTTTCTCAGTGCTATATTGTGCAAAACACCACACGCCCTGACAATCTTGCACACTTTTGCTGGATGGTATAAAAGTCTGCCACCCGAGGCATCCAGAGCACGCCATCTGCATTTCAGGATGCCGATGGCACGCTCCACAACTGCGCGGGCACGAGAGTGGACCTCGTTATAATGAGTTTCCTCTGCGCTCTGCGGGTTTAAAAATGGGGTGAGGAGCCAGCGTCTCAGGGGGTAGCCACTGTCGCCTGCAGGTTATAATTATATTAAAAATAAAATTGTTACAGTTTCTACTTTTTAATATTGTTAAACTCACCAAGAAGCCAGCCATCACGTACTGCGCCTGCATTTAGTCTGTTCCCTACACTGCTATGTGTCAAGATAAAGGAATCATGTGTTGAACCAGGCCAGCGTGCCACAATGTTTGTGAGGGTCATGTTGGAGTCACATATGATTTGCACATTAATAGAATGCACATGCTTTCTATTAACATAAGCAAATTCATTTTCAGATGGTGCCCTTATAGCAACATGAGTGCAGTCAATTGCGCCGATTACATTTGGGAAACCAGACATTGCTGCAAATTGCGTTTTAATTTCGGCCTGTTCTCGCACAGTGTAGGGGAACCTGATGTATCGACTAACCATATTAAGTATACCATTTAAAACGACAGATATTATGGCACTCAGGGACGGCTGTGATATACCAGACCTATAGGGTGAGATGATAGATTCCAATAGAATTATTTCATATACAAAAAGGTCTTAGAGACAAATTTGAGGATTACTTATAGTTTTTTTATATTATTAATTTACCTGTCTGCCAATTCCCGCTGGAAACAGCCGGTTGCCAAGAACCCCAGAGTGGTGAGGACTTGTATTTGGACTGGGATGGCATGGTTCCGGCGTGTTGCCCTCTCTAATACTGGACCCAATTCAGCACATAGATCCAAGAGCACAGCTCTAGGGAATCTAAATCGGCTTATTAGCCAGTCATCATCATGGGCCAGGAAATCATCATGGTCCCTGAAAACTCGTTCTCTCCTTATTCTGCCATTAGCGTAATCCTCCAACAGTGCCAGGAGTGCCATCATGAAGCATTACATACCCGGGTCACCGGAGAATTTATATGTTTCTAGCAAATAGACTGATCGTTAACACCTTGACAAAATCACTTAATTAATTTGTGGGCGAAAATTTAAGACGAAAATGTTATAGTGAACACATGCTTCTTGACGGTTTTGTAATGAACACCGTAATAGTTAGGACCGATGATGAGTAGCGATTGTGCTTCATGACTGTATTTGCAGACTTTGACATTTTATGATATAGGCTATGTACATTAAGGAAAATATTTCCTTTTTACACTGTGTTCTGCAGTTCTCTAATAAAAGGGTATTTCATGCTATTCTGTAGGCTATCACATGTATCGCGCCATGTCCTCCTGTGCTCCCGTTGTGGACAATGTGACTGTAAGGCAGCGCTGATTATTATTTTATTTTACTTTTAATACATTTTGAATTACGTTTGGATTTTACTAGATGTATATAGCCTAAAACAATCGGCACAAATAACACTGTTGGATTTAATCTTCATGATAATGTGGATATAACGTATGAAATGGAGTGAAAATTAAATGTCATTCATTCTTATAATCGTTCTTCTCACATTTATTTTCTACAATCTAACTTCAGTTCACGACTTCACCATCGGTGTCGCCAATTCCCTTTGTCTCCAGAATGTGCGTACGCACGGCTCAAAGTTTGCTTAAAGGTGCGCACATTCTCCCGTCAAGTTTGTTTTTTATAGATCACAACCTTTGCGTGGGAACTGGCGTACGTACGTTTCCAGCCCCGTTTTGTGCGTACGCACGCTTTATAAATGAGGCCCCAGATCCTTGTGTGGGCCCTCCTTTCAGTGTTTCGGTCACTGCAAGCATTGTTAGGTCTCCTTTTGCTACGGAGATTTTTTTTTTGAGGTCTAAGACTTGCAAGGGACTTGTTAGGGTTACATATGTGTTTTTTTATTATTATTTTAGGGGCAAACGTCTCTTATCTTCCCCACCATGACTGCATTTATTTGATCAAAATAATGTTGTAGTAAGATCGTGTGGGCAAGGAAGAGGACAAAGGGGTCGGCTTGACTGCTGACGTATTTATTTAACAGAAACATAACTTAAACTTTGCAAACACCAAATGGTGACTTCTATTCTGACACGTTGTCACAGCACTTTCGATTTACTCCTTCCGGTTTCCGTTTCCGGTTCGCGTCAGCAGTCCGTCTCTCTCTCACTTGCTTCCGTCTCTCCTGGCGTTTTATACTCTCTCCACGCCAATTACTGGAACAAGAAACAGGTGATGATAATTTCTGCCCAAACCACTCACTTACCGTTCGTCTCCTGATTCCCTCTCCCGCTGCAGACTTCGCTAAACCAGGCCCCCCCTGCCACATACCCCCACCGACCGACTCAGGCCGGGGAGCCATCTGGCCTGAAGCCCCCCCCCCCCATTTCTGGAGAGGAAGTCGGCCACCGCCATCTGAACACCCAGCCTGTGGACCACTTGAACTTAAAAAGCTGAAGAGCTAGATACCAACAAGTGATCCACGCGTTGGTATCCTTCATGCGGTGGAGCCACTGCAGCGGAGCGTGCTCCGAACAGAGGGTGAACTCCCGTCCCAGGAGATAATAGCAGAGGTTGAGGACGGCCCATCTGATGGCAAGGCACTCTTTCTCTATGGTGCTGTACTTAGCCTCTCTCTTTGAGAGCTTCCGGCTAATGTACAGCACCGGCTGTTCCTCCCCCTCTATCTTTCCTGGGACAGGACTGCCCCCAGCCCCCTGTCCGACGCGTCTGTCTGCAACAGAAAAAGGAGAGAAAAATCAGGAGAGTGTAACAGCGGCCCGCCACATATAGCAGCCTTGACCTGGGTAAAGGCCTGCTGACACGGCTCTGTCCACTGGACCGTATCTGGCACCTCCTTTTTAGTAAGGTCAGTCAAGGGCTGGTGAGGTCAGAATAATTAGGAATAAACCGTCTATAATATCCCGCCAGCCCCAAGAACTGCCTTACTTCCTTTTTGGTCTTGGGACGTGGGCAGGTCGCAATAGCGGCTGTCTTATCAATTTAGGGACGCACCTGTCCATGCCCCAAGTGGAAGCCCAGATACCTTACCTCCACACGCCCAATCGCACACTTCTTTGGGTTGGCCGTGAGCCCCGCTCCCCTCAGCGACCTCAGGGCAGCCCTCAGATCCATGAGGCGCTGAAAGGTAGCAGGTGCCCCGAACAAGCCAAACGGAAGGGTAACAAATTGGTGTAAACCAAACGGCGTTGTGAAAGCTGTTTTTTCTCTGGATAATGGAGACAAGGGGATCTGCCAATAGCCCTTTGTTAAGTCCAATGTCGAATAAAAACGAGCCGTGCCTAGCCGATCAAGCAACTCGTCAACCATTGGATACGCGTCGAATTTCGACAAAGCATTCACCTTGCGATAATCCACACAGAACCGGACTGAGCCGTCCGTTTTCGGAACTAAAACTATCGGGCTCGCCCAGTTACTGTTGGATTCTTCTATTACCCCCATGTCAAGCATAGCGCCTAATTCAGCCTGAACTATTTTTTTCTTGTGCTCAGGTAAGCGATACGGCCGGCTGCGAACTACCACGCCCGGCTCAGTCTCGATATGGTGCTGAATCAGGTTAGTATGGCCCGGTAGGGGCGAGAAGACGTCGGCAAACTCTACCTGTAATTTCGTTAAATCAGTGAGTTGGGACGGCGAGAGGTGATCTCCACCTGGAGCCAGGGAGAAGGATTGTGGTTTGATATTCGCCTCTGGACCGAGATCATCCTCCCCCCCAATCACCGTTGCTAACATCACTGATTCTGCCTCATTCCATTTTTTAAGGAGGTTGAGGTGGTAGATCTGACGGGACCCGTTCCTATCGGACCGTATTACCTCATAATGGAGATCTCCGACTTGTCGTGTGACATCAAACGGTCCCTGCCACGTAGCCATTAATTTAGAGCTCGACGTTGGGAGTAATACAAGTACTTTCTCTCCTGGTGGATATCGTATTGCATAATCAACTATGACTAATGCAAAGCGATGTCCTCGTGCCGATCGCTCTAATGGCCCGATGAGGTCCATTCCAATTCTTTCAAAGGGGACCTGCATTAAGGGAAGAGGGCGCAAAGGCGCTTTTGGGGCGGCCGGTGGGTTCACCAACTGACATTCCGGACAAGACGCGCACCACCTGCGCACGTTGTCATGAATGCCCGGCCAAAAGAAACGGGTCATGAGGCGATTTAGTGTTGCGGCCTGTCCCAAATGGCCTGCCATAGGATTAGAATGAGCCGCATGGAAAAGCATTTCCCTGTGGCCCTTTGGAATTAACAACTGGGTTGTATTCACTTTTGTCCGAGCATCTTGGGTCATTCGATACAACCGGTCTTTTAAAATGTTAAAATACGGATAGGAGAGCGGGAGGGCAGGTTGGAGAGACTGGCCATCGATGGCGCGGACCTGTTGAAACGCATGTTTTAGTGTCTCATCCTGAGACTGCTCCAGAGGAAAGTCATCACGCTCCGAGAGAATCAGTCTCCCGATTTCGTTAGGTTCCCCTGAAGCAGAACCCAGCGGTCCTGGCTCAGTTTCCCCCACCTGAACCCGCGGGGTCTCCTTCCACGCCTTATTTCCCCAAGAGGCATCCGCACATAACGACCCCAATAAAACCGTAAACGTGGGCCAATTCGTTCCCAAAATTATCGGATGCCGGAGGTGGGGACTAACCGCCACCTCCACACTATGCTTTTGTCCCCGGAATTGAATCATAATTGGGACGACCGGATACTCCACCACATCCCCGTGTACGCACCGCACCTTAACCATGCGGCTTGTATCCAATGCCCCCGGTTGAATCAGGCTTTGATGGATTGAGGTTTGGTTGCATCCTGAATCCACCAAGGCCGGATATGTACCCCCCTTGATACTCACAGGTATTTGGTTCGCGTCAGCAGTCCGTCTCTCTCTCACTTGCTTCCGTCTCTCCTGGCGTTTTATACTCTCTCCACGCCAATTACTGGAACAAGAAACAGGTGATGATAATTTCTGCCCAAACCACTCACTTACCGCTCGTCTCCTGATTCTCTCTCCCGCTGCAAACTTCGCTAAACCACGCCCCCCCTTCCACAAATGCATTAATAATATAATGAAATTCTATTTGCACTATTTTTATATATTTATTTATTAGAAATTGTGATAGGTTCTTTTGAAGGTTCTTTGGTTTAATTAGGTTTTTAGGACAAAATTAGTTTGAAATAGAAACCTTTTGTAACGAGATTGATTATCTTTACTGTTACTTTGGATCAATTTAATGCATCGTTGCTGAATATATTTTCTTAAAAAAATTAAATGTTAAAAATGTTACTGAGCCCAGATTTTTTACTGTAGTGTTTATATAATCAACATCATAGTTAAACAGTTACTATTTCAGTGATGCATTAACACATCAATACCTCTTGTATCAGAATATAAAGATTTCCTGCAGTTTCACAAGTAAAATGTGTAATAATGAAATGTTTTGTGTCTCTCTGTCAGGTATTGTATAATGTCAGTGGTTTTCTGGAGAACAAACGGGACACTCTTCCTGCAGATTGTGTGGTTATTTTGAGGACATCAGAGAACAAACTCTACCAGCTGTTTTCCAGCCCTCTGACTAAAACAGGTACCAGAATCATTAAGCACTATCACATAAGCTGTTCATGTCACGTCTGTGGCGTCGCTTCTGTCACCTCTGTCTAGCCAATCAGAACTGACTGTCAGGCCAGTTGTATCCCAGAGTTCTCTTGACAAATATTGCAGTGCCACAGAACATCTGGGAGGCTGAAACAGAGTGTCAGATTAATGGAAATGCAGTAAGGGTGTTAAAACTGTCCCAATCATTTGAGATGCTTCACTCCCCATTTTCACTATCCAAAGGTCACTGGGTCAAGTCAGGGCCAATGGATGAGAGCTACATTAAAATTCATGACAGTCGATTGTAAAATGTTAAGAGCTATTGGTGTAAATGTTTGTTGTTAAATGATAAAGCAATCATTTGAAAGTGATGTTCACACTATTTGTCAGTATGTCATTTTTCTTCAATATTAAAGGTCAATCTTAGATCCACAGAACTGCTGAGAGATCACATTACTGAGAGAATATTTCCATAAATTATAGGACACAAAATACAAATAAAAATGGTCTTTAATATGTATGAGGTTTTAGTATGAAATGAGTTAGTATTAAAATATATGAAAACATTAAAAATGGATAATAGGGTTCAAGTAACATGCTTTTATTCAACAATAATGCATTAAATTACAAATAAATATTTATAAAATATTGTAAAATAATTATATTTTAAATAAATTCTGTTATTTTAAACTATTCTTTAATGATCCTAAAAATGTAAAACATTAGCTAATAAAAACCCTATAGAATAATAATAACAATAACACACATAATCATAGCAAATAACTACTGTACATTCTAGCATTAGCACACATAATAATAATAATAATAAAATAAAATAACAGTTTACACACAAATATTACACAGCACAAATGTTTTCTTAAGCATCAAATCTGCATATTAGAATGATGTCTGAAAATACAGCTTTGCATCACAGGAATACATTACATTTTTAAATATATTCGCGTAGAAAAATATACAGTATATATTTTTAATTGTGGCAATATTTCATAATATAACTGTTTTACTATATTTTATAAATGCATCCTTGATTAAATTAAATGCAGCCATGATAAGAGAGAAAAAAAGCAAATGCAAAAAAAAAAAGCAGTAAAATATTAGTGACTACAAATCTGTTTAATGCTATTACAGTAATACACTCTCATAACTGTAATGCTGTATACACACAGAATTGAGGAAACACTGAATATATATATATATATATATATATTCTCTCTCTTGCATTGCTTTAAATATACTGGAACACTGATTTACCCTATTTGTGAAAGCATTTCCAATATTGTCTTTGTGTGAGTTTTGAGTTTATGGAAATGCAGCAGGCCATTAAAAATGTGTGGTCTGACTCACAGATGTTACAGTATGATTGCTGTGTGGACGTTCAGACTCAAATAAACGAGCTGAATTCAGAGACTGTGGCCACAGTCGTTGTCTCTCGCCCTCTCTTTCCCTGTTTCTCTCTCTTTCTTTATGAATACAAATCTTTCCCTCCATTATCTCTGGAGGGGCTGATCTTCAGGCAGAAGAATAGTGGAATAGAAAGGAAGGAAAGAGCTGTGGATGGATGTTTTTTCATTTCCTCTAAGCTGTCCGCAAGGCTCCCGCTGCTTCTCTGCTATCTATTGGAGTTTGGGATATTGCCGCGATAAGATTCTCAAATACCCCGAGGAAGAAAAGCAGCTATTTAGCCCAGTAAACTGCTTTTCCTCTGCTATCGTTCTGCCAGCCAGGTGCTTAGTAAAGCCAAGAGTTGCTAGACGGACACTCGACTTAGTGAGTTGTGAATAGGAGCACGCTGGGTAATTATCAGATGTGTATTTTCATGCATCTCTTTAGTTAAGCTTTTATGTGTCGAAGACCCAGAAGAACCGTGTTTTCAAATGAATGTGCTGAGCTTAAAAAAGTGCTGGATACTTTGCTAAATGGAATAGGAGAATTGTATTGGTGTGTGTGTGTGTGTGTGTGTGTGTGTGTGTGTGTGTGTGTGTGTGTGTGTGTGTGAGTGTGGAAAGAGACAGAGCGAGATGTTGCTTCCCTTTAGGTCGAAATCATAGGATTTTGAAAATGGTATGAAAAAGGGTATGATGGTTTCAGTGGAATTTAACGTAGATATATTCTAAACGAAAGTTAAAATAAACATTCATAATAAGCTATTAAAAATGTTATCATTGCCCTGAGATTACTTAAATATGTAAATACATACTGTTAACAGAGAACAATTTATTTTCAAAGCATAGAGTAGGCCTACCACACAGTTTTATTATTAGTAGTATAATTATTAAAATTTGTATTATTGTTATTTAATACCACTGCAGGAAGAGGGTCTTGTTTTTTATGTTTTAATTTTTTATTTTTAGAAAACCACTGACATTTTACAAGACCTGGCAGAGAAATACAAGACATTTTAAATGCTTAATTACTTCACACTTTTACTTCTTACATATAAAAAGTTCAGATGCAAAAGCCTCTGACATTTGAAGTTTTCTTCCTAAATGAGCAATTTTCTTAGGCTCCTATGTTTACGTTTTGTTATTTCACTTTAATGGCAATACAAATAACCTATTAATTGCCATTAAAGTGAAATTACTGAACCTACACATAGGAGTCTGATAAAAATGCTATATGCTGTAAGTACAGTTAGGTCCATATATAACACAGGCACATTTTTATTATTTTAGCTATTGACCAAAACATACTCAAGTTACAGACTTACAGTTGTATAATGAATACGAGCTTAAAGTGCACACTCTGAGAATCAAAATTAGAGGAAAGGTTTAGGAGTTACAGCTCTTTAAATACAAAATGAATTCATGTGATGCACAGTAAACTGATTTGAAGAACCTATAATGAATTCTCAAGAACTTTTAGCAAACTAAAAAACTATATGCAAAAAACAAATAGTTCTTGATAAGAAAAGGGTCTTTGTGTCTAATATGCAACAAAGAATCACGAGCCTTTATTTTTAAGTGTGTAGCCATAATCCTCATTACTTAAATCACCTGATCATTTTAATCTGCAGGGCAAAATACCTGGTGGCTTTAATTTGAATGTATTTTCATTGTTCTCTGTGTTTTTTGTTTGTTTTTTTTTTGCTGTTATCTTTACAAATTCGGGCAGAACCTGATTTAATCTGTTTGTCCTTGGTGACTCAGTGAAGCTGGTTTTCCTCTTCACAGTGCAGGGTCAGTTCAGTCCAGTAGGGGTCAGGCTTGATGATTCAACCACATCTCAATCACAGAGCTTCTTTGTATGATGCTGTTCTGAATCAGTGATGTTTGTAGCATATGTACATGCTGTAAAATGATAGCTTGATCATAAGTCCTGTGCTGAATAAATGGTGTTTGCTTAGGTGCTATGGAGGTTTATTTAGAAATAAGACACTTGAACACTTGGCATAGTGTTTCAATAACAGTCAGTTTGTATTGCAAGTCTGTTTTGTTGTATTCCAATTTTACATTGTGTTTCATATTTTACATTGTGCAATTGTAAACTGTAGGTTAATTTTACATATTAATGGTTAGTTGATGCCTCGTGTGTTTTTTTTTTTTTTTTTTTATTAACACCAATTTAGGTTTATATGAATGTTTAAGGAAAAACATCTGTTGACATCTGTTGGTCACCCATTTTCTTTTTTCACTCTTCTAAATCCCATTTTGACATCACTAATTCATTTGAAATACTCATGCAGTGAAAATTTTCATATTCCATTTAATCACAGTCTCTCAGTTAATATGAGCTCATAAAGATACATGCATAATCATCATGGAGGATTAGCAAAAGCCTTCAGAAAAAAAATGTTTGTGTACTTAAAATCTTAAAGAATTATTACAAATTAAATATCCTTGCAGATAATATAATATTAATGAAGTATATGACCACTTAGTTGTACACTTTAATGACAATGTTTCATAAAATACTTAAGTACACTTATAAATTGTACACTTTATTTATGTAAATATTAATATTAATGTTTTTTTGTACATTTTAAATCATTGTTTTATGAAGAAGAAATTTTAACCATATTTCAGAGACAAGAAGTAATTATAAATTTATACATAAAGATGTACTTAAGTCCTGCTTAAAAAAAAGCTATTTGCACAGAAGTATACATTTAAGTATAATTTAAAGTATAATACATGTTCATTTAATTAAAATAACATGCACTTAAATTCCAGAGGAAAAGAAAACTTTCAGTTTGAACTTCCTATTTAAGTCTATATCCTATTCAAGGTTATTAATGCCGTAAAAAAATAAAATAAAATCTCACAATGGAATAATAGCCCCACATAAACTGTTTGTCTAAAGTTGTTCTCTGGTTGTCTAAAGTGCTGAATTTTTTTACAAAGTTCCATCTGAAACTTACAGCAGTGTGGTTATATATAACACACACACACACATATATATATATATATATATATATATATATATATACATAAATGAATAATAAAAAAAGAAATAAATAGGAGGAAATCATTGTTTAGTTTATGATTGGTTGTCTGCTTCTAAGCAACTTGCCGTACCAATAAACCGTTCTAGCACTACATTGTTTTTTTTTTGTTTTTTGTTTTTCTTCACACTTTATACATTTGGTATTGCAATTCAGGTTTAGCACCTCAGAAACATTTAGCTGTAAGTGTTAAAGATATTAAAAGACACTTTTAAAAGACATCCTAACACCCTTTCATGTGTTAAATGTAGTTCAAATTGGCTCTAGCCAAAGGTGAAACATAGATTTTTAGGATGAATAAAGTTTCTAGAAAATCTGTAACTCAGAGACTGAGTGGCATGAACTGCCCAATGTTATTTTAAGAAATGTCACAGTAATGTTATATTAGGATTTAGCATTGTAAGAATTTGCTCAGTGTTTAGATGTCTCTTCAAACCTTTTGAAACAGCCATGCTCAGAGTTCAGACCTCTGGTTTGGGTCTGGGATCGGCCTGGAGTCCATGTGGTGCTGTTCTGTGAGAGGAAATGGATTATATTTGCATGAACAAATTCCCCTAAAGCCAAAGCTCTTGTGTGGATTTGGGGGTTGGAGGTGTTTGGTTTGGCCCTGTTCTAGAAAACTCCATGGGGCTTTTACTGCAGGCCTGTGGCCACACTGCATGTATATGCTCCTCTGTGTGGCCTTCCAGTGGATTTGCATAAAACATCTGTGCACTAGAACAGAACCGTATGCATTTCTGGTTACTGTCAGAAAGAGATGGTGGCTCTCGAGGTCTCTGGGGAGGAACTGATGGTGTTTTTGCTGTATAGGAAATTGCAGAGTGCAGAATGGATTGTTGAGCAGTTTGTACATATGGACCCTATGAGTCGAGTGTGACTGGTTATTGACATTTAAATGTCTTAACTAAGTGAGGCTTGAATGTGATTAGATTTGCGCAGTTGTATAAGGAAACTGTTCTTTTTCCTAACTTAATTCCAGTGAAACATGCAGAACATTTTGTTTAAATCATGACAAACTAAAAAAGCTTCTTCTCAGGTTGTTCTGAATCAGCTTTAGTACCATTAAACAGATGGATTACCCCAAAAGAAAAATAACAAACCATCATAATTTCTTACTCTCATGTCGTTCTAAACCTGCTTGACTTTCCATTTCACATGTTTCACATTTTCTGTTATTTTGCTTTCCAAAGACTCTTATTTTTAAATTCTTGTACTCGTGTACTTATGTTTTCCTGTTTTTTCTTGTTTAGTTTCTTGTTCATGTTACTCAGTTTGGTCACCTGTGTCTTATTTAGTTCCTCATTTAGTTCCTTAATTTAATCCCACAGTCGACACAGTGTATTCATTTTCACTTTTTCAGCAACAGATGTAATATATTTTATTTTATTGTTTGTGGAGGGGCATTTTTTCAAATTTAGTGGCATCTTTGCCTAAGTCCAAGTGGCCAGGGGAAGGTTAAGCCTTTCCAAGCATTACACATGCTTCGCCTGTGACTAACAGTTTCGCTTATTAAAAAAGTAGATGGACGCTGCTGTGATATCTTTTGAAAACAACATGGGCCATTTGTGTTAAAATCTTATAATGACCTACTTAGAATGTGTAAAGACAAATTCACACTGCATAATTTTAGTCCCGATTTCCACTCGCTGACAATTTTTTGTGCAAAATCGCAGACAAATGCCGAAATTGTCAATGTGGTACTCGTTCACGCGAGTGACAAATTCGACAATCATGCAGTGTGAGTGATCAAACACGCGATTTAAATCGCTGACGCCCGTGAAATATTTGGCATGCTATATATCTGGACCTGTCGGCGATTCAAAATCCTGCTGTGTAAAATGAGTTCTGAATGAAAAATAAATCGCCAATGAGACAGCAAGATACAGGGCAGTGGGAAGTTGAGAGAGGAGTTCTAGACCACATTATCAGCAATCCTTGCTCCAACCATTTCCTTCAGCATAATCTTCTTTTGCCCTTTCGCTGTGTATCAGCGCACAGACCATTTGTAACGTGAACTTTAATCACATTTCCAGTCTCACGTCTGAACTCTGATCTCATGTGTGAATTTGCGTTATTTCCATATCACTTGTCGCGTGAGTTTGCGTGAGACCAGACAGTTTTCAGCAATTCTTTCTATTGTAAAGTGATGCAATGTGCAATGTGAACACAGCAGCAACTGAATGCTACCCCAGATAGTTGCGCAGTGTGTAAACAACGGTAATCCGATGACTGAAATCACGCAGTTATTTCTTTTACTTTCAGTCTCTCTAAAAAGCCTGCATCATACTTGTTTAAAAACAAATCTGTAGTAAAGTAAAGCAAACAAACAGTGTTTCACTGACATGATCTGGCCATGATGCAAGCAGTGCAATATGACCATAGACAGCAGAAACGATTATAATAACAAATCTCCCACTTCCGAGAAACCACGAAAAAAAAAAAAAAAAACAATATAGTCTGTTCATTTTAACCAATAATCCTGTAATCCTGCTTGTGTCTCCATAGTATTTCCTCTCCTACTACAAGCACATGTCATTGCACATGGCTAAAGAGGGAGAGCTGTAGAAGCAGGCGTTGATCTTCTCCTGCAGAGATGTGCTTTAACTGCACTATTATGTCATAAAGTAGCATATTCCAAAACAAGTCTTTTTCTGAACATGGTTTCAATAAAAGCAATTTTAAACTAACAAGAAAGTTTTGAGTTCTGAAACTTACAGGGTGTTTTTATAGTACACTGACCTGTTATATGTCAAAAGATCAAGGAAAATTGTATTTCTTGGTTCATTCAAACGTCCAAACCAGGTTAAGATTAACAATTTAATTGAGGTTCAACAAATAAAAAACAGAAGCAATATGGATAAACAAATGATAAAGCTTGGCTTATTGAATATCAGATCCCTTTCTACGAAAACACTTTTTGTAAATAATATGATCACTGATCATAATATAGATGTACTCTGTTTGACAGAAACCTGGCTAAAACCTGATGATTACATTATTTTAAATGAGTCCACCCCCCAAGATTACTGTTATAAACATGAGCCACGTCTAAAAGGCAAAGGTGGAGGTGTTGCTTCAATTTATAACAACGTTTTCAGGATTTCTCAGAGGGTAGGCTACAAGTATAACTCGTTTGAAGTAATGGTACTTCATATAACATTATCCAAAGAAACAAATGTTAATGATAAATCCCCTGTTATGTTTGTACTGGCTACTGTATACAGGCCACCAGGGCACCATACAGACTTTATTAAAGAGTTTGGTGATTTTACATCCGAGTTAGTTCTGGCTGCAGATAAAGTTTTAATAGTTGGTGATTTTAATATCCATGTTGATAATGAAAACGATGCATTGGGATCAGCATTTATAGACATTCTGAACTCTATTGGTGTTAGACAACACGTTTCAGGACCTACTCATTGTCGAAATCATACTCTAGATTTAATACTGTCACATGGAATTGATGTTGATGGTGTTGAAATTATTCAGCCAAGTGAATATATCTCAGATCATTATTTAGTTCTTTGCAAAATTCATATAGCCAAAATTGTAAATTCTACTTCTTGTTACAAGTATGGAAGAACCATCACTTCTACCACAAAAGACTGCTTTTTAAGTTATCTTCCTGATGTATCCAAATTCCTTAGCATATCCAAAACCTCAGAACAACTTGATGATGTAACAGAAACTATGGACTCTCTCTTTTCTAGCACTTTAAATAAAGTTGCTCCTTTACGCTTAAGGAAGGTTAAGGAAAACAGTTTGACACCATGGTATAATGAGCATACTCGCACCCTAAAGAGAGCAGCCCGAAAAATGGAGCGCAGCTGGAGGAAAACAAAACTAGAGGTATTTCGTATTGCTTGGCGGGAAAGTAACATATCCTACAGAAAAGCATTAAAAACTGCTAGATCCGATTACTTTTCTTCTCTTTTAGAAGAAAACAAACATAACCCCAGGTATTTATTCAATACAGTGGCTAAATTAAAGAAAAATAAAGCATCAACAAGTGTTGACATTTCCCAACACCACAGCAGTAATGAGTTTATGAACTACTTTACTTCTAAAATCGATACTATTAGAGATAAAATTGCAACCATTCAGCCGTCAGCTACAGTATCACATCAGACAGTGCACTATAGACCCCCTGAGGAACAGTTCCACTCATTCTCTACCATAGGAGAGGAAGAATTGTTAAAACTTGTTAAATCATCTAAACCAACAACATGTATGTTAGACCCTATACCATCTAAGCTCCTGAAAGAGGTACTTCCAGAAGTCATAGATCCTCTTCTGACTATTATTAATTCCTCATTGTCATTAGGACATGTCCCCAAAACCTTCAAACTGGCTGTTATTAAGCCTCTCATCAAAAAACCACAACTTGACCCCAAAGAACTAGTTAATTATAGACCAATCTCGAATCTCCCTTTTCTGTCCAAGATACTAGAAAAGGTGGTATCCACACAATTATATTCCTTCTTAGAGAAAAATGGTATATGTGAGGATTTCCAGTCAGGATTTAGACCGTATCATAGTACTGAGACTGCTCTTCTTAGAGTTACAAATGATCTGCTCTTATCATCTGATCGTGGGTGTATCTCTCTATTAGTTTTATTGGATCTTAGTGCTGCGTTTGACACAATTGACCACAACATTCTTTTGCATAGACTTGAATACTTTGTTGGCATCAGTGGAAGTGCATTAGCATGGTTTAAATCGTACTTATATGACCGCCATCAGTTCGTAGCAGTGAATGAAGATGTATCCTATCGATCACAAGTGCAGTATGGAGTACCTCAAGGCTCAGTACTAGGGCCGCTACTCTTCACGCTTTATATGTTACCCTTGGGAGATATCATCAGGAAACATGGTGTTAGCTTTCACTGTTATGCTGATGATACTCAGCTCTATATTTCTTCGCAGCCCGGTGAAACACACCAATTTGAAAAACTAATGGATTGCATAGTCGATATAAAAAACTGGATGACGAGTAATTTCTTACTGCTAAATTCTGAAAAAACAGAGGTGTTAATTATAGGACCTAAAAACTCTGCTTGTAATAACCTAGAACACTGTCTAAGACTTGATGGTTGCTCTGTCAATTCTTCATCATCAGTTAGGAACCTAGGTGTGCTACTTGATCGCAATCTTTCCTTAGAAAGCCACATTTCTAGCATTTGTAAAACTGCATTTTTCCATCTCAAAAATATATCTAAATTACGGCCTATGCTCTCAATGTCAAATGCAGAAATGTTAATCCATGCATTTATGACCTCAAGGTTAGATTATTGTAATGCTTTATTGGGTGGTTGTTCTGCACGCTTAGTAAACAAACTACAGCTAGTCCAAAATGCAGCAGCAAGAGTTCTTACTAGAACCAGGAAGTATGACCATATTAGCCCGGTCCTGTCAACACTGCACTGGCTCCCTATCAAGCATCGCATAGATTTTAAAATATTGCTTATTACTTATAAAGCCCTGAATGGTTTAGCACCTCAGTATTTGAATGAGCTCCTTTTACATTATAATCCTCTACATCCGCTACGTTCTCAAAACTCAGGCAATTTGATAATACCTAGAATATCAAAATCAACTGCAGGCGGCAGATCCTTTTCCTATTTGGCGCCCAAACTCTGGAATAACCTACCTAACATTGTTCGGGAGGCAGACACACTCTTGCAGTTTAAATCTAGATTAAAGACCCATCTCTTTAACCTGGCAACATACTAATATGCTTTTATTATCCAAATCCGTTAAAGGATTTTTAGGCTGCATTAATTAGGTAAACCGGAACCGGAAACACTTCCCATAACAACCTATGTACTTGCTACATCATTAGAAGAATGGCATCTACGCTAATATTTGTCTGTTTCTCTCTTGTTCCGAGGTCACCGTGGCCACCAGATCCAGTCTGTGTCCAGATCAGAGGGTCACTGCAGTCACCCGGATCCAGTACGTATCCAGACCAGATGCTGGATCAGCACCTAGAAAGGACCTCTACATCCCTGAAAGACAGCGGAGACCAGGACAACTAGAGCCCCAGATACAGATCCCCTGTAAAGACCTTGTCTCAGAGGAGCACCAGGACAAGACCACAGTAAACAGATGATTCTTCTGCACAATCTGACTTTGCTGCAGCCTGGAATTGAACTGCTGGTTTCGTCTGGTCAGAGGAGAACTGGCCCCCCAACTGAGCCTGGTTTCTCCCAAGGTTTTTTTCTCCATTCTGTCACCGATGGAGTTTCGGTTCCTTGCCGCTGTCGCCTCTGGCTTGCTTAGTTGGGGACACTTCATCTACAGCGATATCGTTGACTTGATTGCAAATAAATGCACAGACACTATTTAACTGAACTGAACTATAACTGAATCCAATGATGAACTGCCTTTAACTATCATTTTTGCATTATTGACACTGTTGTCCTAATGAATGTTGTTCAGTTGCTTTGACGCAATGTATTTTGTTTAAAGCACTATATAAATAAAGGTGACATTACCCCTTTAAGGTCTGGGTAGATTAGATGGTAAGCAAACAATCAGTGTGTTGGATGCCAGATAAACTGGAAGTAGTGACTTTGACAAGGCCCACATTGCTATGGAAAGTTGTCAGAATGTCTTTGAAATGGCAAGGCAGTCTGAGAAGGAACAAATGACAAGCAGAGGAAAGGGTGTTGGGTGCCCAAGGCTCATTAATGCATGAGGGCAACAAAGGCTATCCCGCCTGGTCCGGACCAACAGAAGGTCTACTGTGGCACAGGTAATGATTTTTATGGTAGGAATGTTTCACAACACACAATGCATCACACTCCTTTGTATATGGGCCCAATGAGAGTGCCTTTCACCATCAAAAGAACCTACAATTGGCACACTAGCATTGGAACTGGACCTTGGAGCAGTGGAAGATTGTAGCCTGATCCGATGAGGCCTGTTTTCTTTTGCATCACGTGGACAGCCATGTATGAGTGCACCATTTACCTGAGGAAGTGATGGCACTGGGATGCATGGGACAACGACAAGCCAGTGGAGGGAATGTGATGCTCTGGGCAATGTTCTGCTAGGAAATGTAAATTTGGTTATGAGTATATCAGGGCTTTTATTTTAAGTACACACTTTGTTGTATTAATTGTATTCAGTGTGGATGATCCTAATGTATATCAGTCATCCTATTCAGTGTTGTACTCTCACAAGTATTGCAATCTTTCAAATAAGAGAACCACTTTTTAACTTCAGCTTGACCTCGGGCAGGACTGTGTTAGGTTGACAAAATCCCTTGCTGCTTTTCCGACTGTGATATTGGTTCTTAGTCACACTAAACCTGCCCAGCAGACTATCTCCTGATTAAAGCGATCCACATACAAGGAAGCCATAGCCCTTAACAGTGGACAGAACTAACGTGACTCTCAAACGGACGGCTCAAACCGCCTCTGGTCAAGTGCTGAACGGAGAGGGGATATGGGGGCAGGGTATCTTGGACTGGAAAAAATCACATTTGCCTGCTTTCCAAGCTGAGTTTTGAGCTTATTTTATATTTATTTAAAAGAGCAGAGAGCGTCTGAATAAGAGATGAAGTATAAGGAACAGCCAGGAGATACGAAGACGCTTTCCTCAGCAGAAGTCAGCTTGTGTAGACTGCTGTCTGACAACTTTGATTGTCCCCATGTGCCAACAGCTCATTCCTGGGCTTCACACACATACGCTGGGATGAAAGGTGTCATACTGAAGCAGGGATTGCTTTATAATCCAGGGCACATTGACTATTCTGGACTATAGTAAGGCAGCACAAGTGGCAGCTTGGGCCGCTGTCCTCTGGGAGAATCTTGCTGGGCTTAATTTTCAAAGTGAATGCACAGGGTTTTCTTTCTCTTTTTCCCATCTCCCGTTCGGCAGCTTGTGTCAGAAGCACATGTGAGGAAAGATGCTGGGTGTCATCCTTTGTCACAGGCCTGTGACTTAACAGACAGATTGACCTGATGGGAAGAGTGCGCACACACACACACACTCGATTTCCTTGCATTGAGTCCTGACCTCTCACTTGGATCCTGCGTTCTTTCGGTAGAAATGGATTGCTGTTCAGAAATGCTTTTGTTAGTTTTTTTCACATTTTAAATGAAGTAATTGTAAAAAAACCAAAAAAACAAATTTGGCTCCCTTAAAGCAAATATTAGAAGTAGTTTGTAATAACTAGGGACTTAACCTACTTCCAAACCTAGACTGAACTCATGTAGTTACATTACGCTACCCAGTACTTTCTGAGGTATAGGTACAAAATGTAACCAACATTTGTAATGTGATGAGTTTGCATTAAACATGGAAGATAAAGGTCCTGGGTTATTCATTTTTCATTCAGAATGTGTGATTTATTACAAGGCACACAAACTGATTCTACTAGACTTTTCTCAATTATATATTCAAATCATATGAAAAAAAATGCTTTGACGGTATAAATAATGATGTGCTTCAGGGTTAAGCTTATAGATTTAATTTAAAGAGTTGGGGGTTGTCATTTAGAAATCATCCATTGAAATCCCAATATTTGTCGAACACTCGATACTGGGCAGTTTGCAGATTCACAGTTCAATATGGACGTATCATGAACTGCTATGTGCGAGTCAAAACATCAAGAAGTCATCATGTGAATAAATACATGCATACAGAGGCACTGCTCCACTCTGTGTGTGTTTGCAAATCTGTGTGAAGGACCGAGATCCAGTATGTGTGTGTCAGTGTGCGTAGGTGCGTTATAAGCTGACTTCAGGGTAGATCCCCTTCGTCAGACCATGATGTCTGTGTGAAAAGCGTGAAAATTGCACTTATACATTGCATGCTTGTTCCACTTGCACTAATTCATTTAGACAAATGTCCTTTAATAATCTACACTCAGAGATGAGAGAGAGAGGATGGGAGAGTCTCAGACAGAGCTGTAAGGGCAGGTGGGGGGGTTAAGACAGGCGGAGAGAATCAGAAGTTCTTCTACAGTAATTTGTATTTACCAGGTTGCCCTTATAAACACAATATCGCTGCGATTAGATCAGCATTAACCAAGCCTCAACTACACTATATCTGCAATGATTTCAGTAACAGTATCTCTTTAAGCCACCCTTTAATTAACAATTATTATTTTACCATTTAGAGATGTGAACAACTGTTTTGACATTATTTCACCTTGTTTAGAGTAACACATGTTTCTCAGAAGTCAAAACATTTTGTCTAATTTTACAGTGAAAGTAACACAATTCTCTTCGTCATGGAGGAAAAACGTTTTTGGCAAAAAATGTCCTACTTTCTAAATCCATGTCATTACTCATCTTATGGTAAAGTGCCAGACTTTCCTCTGGTGATGTATGCAAGACTTATCCAGTCTTTTAGTCCACAAAAACTCCACCTCTTTCTTTAATCTACAGCACGCTCTCATTTACATGCCTCCATCCTATCAACAACCAATCCTATCAATGACTAAGTGACCAAATATTTACGCGTCAAAAACCATGCTAAGCAAATGTAAGAGAGTAACTGATATAATCCAAGCTGATGAGAAAAATACTAATATTTGAACTTTTGGAAAGTAAAAACCACCGCTTCCAGCCTTACATGCATTAATAAAAGCATTGTCAATTTGATTAATTATTTAATATTGTCAAGATGCACTTTTCAACATTTCACTTAAAACATTTTTTTTTAATTAAAAATAAAAAAATGGTACTTATAACAGAAAAAATAGCAGAATGTAATGTTTTTGGACACTGGTATGTTATTTACAATTAAAAAAAAAAAAGCATTATTATGTACATTTTTGTTGGAGCCTTTTAGTAGGACTTAAGTCTATCTTTATATGTAATTTCATAATTATATTTAAAGTGCACTGTTAAATGTACTGACAAGCATTTAAACTAAAACTAAATATAAAATATAATTTAATGTTTAAAGCAAACAAACATTCTGTATCGCAGAATGAATATATTTTAACATCCAAATAATTCGATTCAATATCTTTATGCCATCACAAGCCGCTTTTGATGTAACTTACAATTAATTTAAGCAAATATATGCTTCATCACATTTATACCAATCAATTCCAGCTTATGGTGTTCATAAAAATGATTTTATTTTAACTGAACAGGAAAAATTATCTTTTCAGAATAGCTGTGCATTATTAAAAAAGAAAATTAGGTCACACTTTATTTTAGGGTCCAATTCTCATTATTAACTAACCATTAACTATGACTTTTGCCTCAATTAATGCCTTATTTGCTGCTTATTAATAGTTTATAAGGTAATTATAAGCACTAATAAACAGCCAATATGTTAATAATAGACATGCAACTAGTTATTAGTTTGAATTGGACCCTATACTAAAGTGTTTCCGAAAATTAATAAAAATAGCACGAGTTTATTGCAGTGTAGGCAGATTTTTGGATGCTGGTTTAAGACCAGTGGAAACTGGTTTGACCGTTTTATAAATGCACAGGATGAGATTGAGCAACGGCTCCAGATCCAGCACCTGTCAGTGGAAAAGAGCCACACATGGCCCTTCTAGCAGTGCTGCGTCAGGGTTTAGACTACAGCAGAGACAACATTTACCAGCAGCAGCCTACACGTGTAATCCCATTGGCAGGAGTGTAGGATTCCTGAGCTATAGTTAGATCTGAAACAACTCAATCCCTGACAAATAGAGCAATTAAGCGTGATCTGCTCTGAATGCTGGGAACCACGCATGTTCGGTCACATGAGACAGTCGTTATGAAACCAGCATGGCGATGGAAAGAAGAATGATAATTGTTTTCTTGACTTATTGTTTGTTTGTTTGAGTCTGTGACCCATTCTAATCTGTCATCTGGTGTATTACTGGGGTGCAGACTACAAGAACAACAGATGTTTCATCTCCCTAGATTCCTTCAGATTTACACACACACACACACACACACACAGTTGTGCTCTGCTTGGCGTTCCTGTGGTGGGTATTTTTCTAAAGGTGTGTGGCACATCTGCGCTGCCATTGTTTATTCATGCGCCAGAGCCTTTGAAACGTGCTAAAATGCTTCCCACTCATTATAAAACTCCTGCCACCCATGGATTAGCACTTTGATGTCACCAATCCGGCTTCAAAGGCTCCTTCAGTACCATTAATCAGAGTTTAGTCTCTGAAGACCCAGCCAGGGAAAACATTTGGACATCTTGTGCAGAAACTTTTGAAAGGCTCAGACGGTGCTGCATATGCAACAGTGGGGTTTTATATCCCGAAGACGTGTGTGTGTGTGTGTGTGTGTGTGTGTGTGTGTGTGTGTGTGTGTGTGTGTGTGTGTTTAAGGAAGAGAGAGAAGAGGAAGCAGAAAGAGAGAGTGTATTAATGATAGAGAGAAAGAGGGATGAGAGACAGTGACAGCTTACTCTGATCCTGAACACTCTCAGCACTTGATATTAGACAGTGCATAGGTCACAAGGTCACAACACGGGCTTCATTGACGCTGTCTGTTAAAGGGTTTTTGCCTTAAATAAGAGTTGTACTCGATTTCCCCATATTACATCACAAAACACTGATGTATTTCAGTTAGTGGGTAAATGAAGATCATGGTTGCACTCTACTAGCCCAGAAAAGATACTCTTGTGTTGGTTTTACCACTTATAAAGGCTATAGTTTTATAACAGTGAGGCATTATAATAAAGAAAGATTAAGTTTGTCATTTGTCAATTTTATTAATGTTATCTAATATTGTCAAGATGAAAGAAAGAAAGGAAGAATTGAAATAGCATCATATGACCCCTTTAAAGTGCCCTAAAAAGTAAGAAAGAAAGAAAGAAATAAAAAATGTTGCATTGATTTTGAAAGCAATAAGAGATTGATAGTTTGCACTTTATTATACAGTATGTGTACTTACATGTACTCATAGTGTACTTACAGTGTATCTATCTAAGAAAGTTCTGGTAAAACAAGGTAACTACATGGGGTAGGGTTAGGTTTAGGGGTAGGTTCAGGGTAAGTGCCTAATTATTACATAGTTATTGTAATTACTATAATAAGTACATAATTTGTACATGAGGAACAGAATTGTAAAATAAAGTGCTACCGATTGATAACTGGCTATATCTGTGGTATTTTCTGCAGACTTTGTTCCTAAGGGTAGAGTAATCTGGCATTGAGGATCAAGATTGAAGTCTTTGTATTTATAGTCCTTGACTAGTCTTCTGGTTGATCTCCTCCAGAGTTCAAACATGCATTCTTTGGGTTTGCAAGCTCAGAGCACTACAATACTATGTTGTTTTATTCATTTGTGCCTCAGAGAGGGGAGATTGATGTGTCACTGATCTGTATTTCTTCTTTCGCTGAGCAGGTAACCTGGCCACATCCAGGACAAGAGTGACAGCAGCATCCAGATCTCTGCCTCCACAGCTCAACAGCAGGAGAAATAAGGTCTGTGCTGTCATCTTTACACTCAGTCACAATTCAGTGTCTTTTCTGCTTTTTGTACAATTGTATCTGTTCAGTAAAGATGCAGATTTGATGTAAACTCAATGCTTGTTCATTTACCTTAGCTATTAGCGTTTTATATACTTTTATAAGTTACTGTAGGGACCACTACCAGTTACTTCATCAGCCACATGAAAAAATAATTTTGCATCGGCTACAAATTCTGACTAAATATATCACAACTGGTGAAGCTCAGGATGTTATTATTATGCCAGTGTATTTACTCCAGAACCTCTGAACTCCTGTTTGCATGCTTCTCATTGTAAAATACACTTTTTTATCTATTATCTGACTGTCAGAACTATCCGCTCTCCTCTCACTCTCTTAAATACCTGCTAAAGGTAAGAATCTCTTCATATCTGTCTTTAAATTCACTAGCCTCATATTTTCTAATGCAATTTTCACTCATTTATTTTCTCTGTCTGGTTTGATTTAGTCTGTGAGCTAAAGGAACAAAACCTAGAATATCTACATCTAAGATGGTTAATGTATATCTAACACAAAATTTACTTTTAGTAGATATAGGCATTTAAAATTTACAATATCTCTTTTATTCAAATCGCTAAAATGAGGTCCCTCGCCTAATTCTGTCTGCCACTGACTAGCAATAGAATGTTTTACTAAAAAAAAAATAATTAAAACAATTTTCACTAAATAATTACAAAGAAAAGGGAAGTAACATATTGAATAAACATGAACACTTAAATGAAAAAGTCTGAAATAGCTATATAACTATTTCCAGCTTCTGAAAAAGGATTTTTAATGTTTTATTTTTAATTTAATGTGTTACAGTACTTGCCGTTTCACTGTTAATATTTTTAAAATGTGTTCCAAAAGTGTAAGAATTAGATTTGTCAACTATAAAAGCCCTTTAGTAATAGCAAAGCCCTAGGTGAGGTTAACATTTCTTTATGTCACAGACTGAGGACTTTGTAAAGCTGGTTCCCTTTCGAGAGTACTCTCGTACTGCGTAAGCTAGCTTACGCTATGGGAAAAGGTCCCCTTTTCTCGAGAATATGAAGCCAAAAATTATCCTTAATTTTTAAATAATGTAAAACGCAGTGCTGCAGCACAGCAGACCCAAGCGAAGCGGCTCGCGCGCTTATTGGCTGTGCTGCGGCAACTGCAGCAACCTATGGTGAGGCGGCGGAGAGTAACGAACCAATGGGGGCGCTTCGCTTGGACGTCAGAGCGCGCCAAAATAGGCGTGGCTGGAACTATATAAGCCACCGCTTCACCATAGGGATCAGATTTCATCTCCTTCAGCGATCTCACCTGCACTTCGCTGTCTTCTCTGGAGAAGCCTCTACACGCCGTCGAAAAGCCTCTCAGCGGGATAGCACTGCAACGCAGATCTGAGGACGCCGGCTCGTGCTTCATCTCGACGCCGCCTTCAGCACTCGCTTCCTGCTGCGCCATCCGGCGTGACTATATCCTTTTCAAAGCTAGTGTGTTTGCCGCTGCATCACACTTTTTTCCTCCAGAATTCGAGGCGTTGTTTCAAATGCCTCGGGCCTGCGCTTCCTGCCGAGGCCCTCTGCCCAGCGAGGACCGCCACATCATCTGTGTCTCCTGCCTGGGCCGCGAGCATGCTGAGAGCGCACTCTTCAAGGGCGGCTGCCCTGAGTGCGACGACATGGCTATATCGACCCTGCGGGCTCGATTAGCTCAATCCAGCCACGATGCTCCACCCGCTCCGCCTCTTCTCTCTCAAGTGCCGCGTAAGAAACGCCGCGATCAGAGAATGCCTGAGCATACTGCTACACGCGAGCTCACGCCGGAACACTCCCCGCGTGCCTCGCCCGCTCTCTCTCCTTCGCCTGTCCTCTTCGTGGACGAGCAGCGCCAGTCCCTGCTCACCAGCGCCCCCTTCTCCTTCGGAGCGCCTGAGGCGGAAGAGGACAGACACGACAGCCTTTCTCTCGCCGCGTCCAGTAGTGAGGAATGGTCGGGCTCCATTGCGGACCCCCCCCCCCCCCCCCCCCCTCTACAGCACCCAGCTGCACCGGACAACGCGCCGATATCGACGCGGAGCTTACTCGCGTGCTTACAAGGGCTGTCAGCGACCTTCAGCTCGACTGGTCTCCTCCAGACGAGCCCGCTAAAAGCAGGCTGGATGAATGGTTCCTGCAGGGGCGCCCTTCGGCCCCTCCGCAAAGAAACGCCCCCTTCTTCCCGGAAGTTCACAATGAACTCACGAAGTCGTGGAAAGCCCCATTCTCCGCACGCTTGAAGACTTCTGTCTCGTCAGCGCTCTCCTCTGTCGACGGCGCCCGAGACCACGGTTACGAGAGCCTCCCCCCCTCTCGAGGAGGCTATTGCTGCACACCTCTGCCCGCCCTCAGCCGCTGGATGGCGGTCGAAGCCTGTGCATCCATCCAAGCCGTGCCGCACCACCTCAGCTCTCGCTGGCCGAGCTTACACCTCCGCTGGTCAAGCTGCTTCGGCTCTACACACCATGGCTGTGCTGCAGGTTTTTCAGGCCAGACTTCTCCGTAACCTGGACGAGTCTGCCCCAGATACCTATGACTTTAAAGATCTCCGCAGCGCTACTGATCTAGCCCTGCGTGCGACAAAGACCACAGCACAAGCGATCGGCCGAAGCATGGCAAGCCTCGCTGTTTTAGAGCGACACCTCTGGCTCACGCTCACGGAGATGAAAGACGCCGACAAATCCGCCTTTCTCGACTCTCCTATCTCGCCTTCCGGCCTCTTTGGCCAGTCGGTTAAGGGTTTCGCTGAACGCTTCACTGAGGCTCAGAAAACGTCACAGGCAATGAGACACTTCCTGCCGAAACGCTCTAGCTCTGCTGCGGGACGCCGTAGAAATGCGCCGCCCCCTCAGACCTCGAAGCCATCGCAGCCAGACTTACAGTCTCGCCCAGCGACCAAAACCCAGCACCGCTCTCGCTCTACGAGCCGCAAACCGCCAGAGAGACGGGGACCTCGGCCCAGGATTGTGCTGAACCCCGAGCCTCCGAAGCCCTCCTGACCTTCGGGCTGAAAAGACCATGGTTAAGTCCCGCTGCGGCCGGACCACCACACAAGAAACCTCACATGCTTCCTCCAATCCCCTCACTAAAGGCGGTTGGAGATGTCTATACTGCAGTAAACGAGCCTGTTACAATGCACGCACGCCTGCACACAAACGCCGTTTTCACGGCGACCTCAATAAAGCACAAAAAGAGCTTTTTCTATGTAGGCAGTGTGCCCACTACACAGTACGCACCCCTACATGTATACACACTCCCCCAAGTGTCACAAAGACTCACTCGGGTCTCCTTTCATGCCCACCTTCCCGCTCGCGCCGGAGGTGCTCTAAATGTAGCGCGCGTGCCCACTTCTCAGTGCGCAACCCTACAAATAAGCGCTGTCACCACAGTGTCACAAGCACAGCATACTCGAGCTACTGGTCCCCTCATAACAGGCGGCCAGTGCCCGAAGCACATTCAACCCATAGCCGCACGAGCCGCTGCATGGCAGGCCATCCCCGGCATATCAAATTGGGTTTTGAATATAATAAAACGAGGTTACTCGCTCCAGTTCGCTCGCAGACCGCCGCGCTTTTGCGCCGTGGTCGAAACGAAAGTGAAAAGCGAAATGACACACGTCCTTCGCGCCGAACTGATAAACCTTCTTGCAAAAGGGGCGATAGAAACTGTCCCCCCTGCGCAGCGCGAGTCAGGCTTTTACAGCCGCTACTTCCTCGTACCAAAAAAGGATGGCGGTCTCAGACCCATCCTAGATCTCAGACGTTTGAACAAAGTGCTTATGACGCGATCGTTCAAAATGTTAACTACCAAACAAATACTCGCGCAAATTCGCCCGAGGGATTGGTTTTTCTCAGTGGATCTGAAAGACGCTTACTTTCACATTCAAATAGCACCCCATCACAGGCCATTCTTGAGATTCGCCTTCGAGGGGCAGACTTATCAGTACATGGTTCTTCCATTCGGCCTCTCCGTAGCGCCCCGTACGTTTATACGGTGCATGGATGCCGCTCTCGCACCCCTGAGAATGCGGGGAGTGCGAGTATTGAACTACCTCGACGACTGGCTAGTTTTAGCCCATTCCGAGGAACTACTGACGACACACAGATCCTGGATCCTCAGCCATTTAGAATGCCTGGGTCTCACGATCAACACTGTCAAGAGCGCTCTGTCTCCCAGCCAGAGGATTTCCTTTTTGGGGATAGACATAGACTCTGTGACATGTACAGCGCGTCTGACGTCACAGCGCGCTCTCACTATTCAGCATTTAGCCGTGTCGTTCAAAGCCGGGTCTCTTTACCCGCTCAAACGATTTCAGGAAATGCTAGGTCTGATGGCATCAGCCTCTGCGGTTCTCAAACTGGGCCTGCTGCACATGCGCCCACTACAGCGCTGGCTGAGAGACCGTGTTCCAGCGCGCGCCTGGATTTCCGCATCAGGGTGACCCACGGCTGCATCACAGCTCTGGCCCCTTGGAAAATAGCCAACTGGTATCAGTTAGGCGTAAGCACGGGCGCTGTCTCGAAATGGAAAGTAGTCTCGACAGATGCATCCAACCTCGGTTGGGGCGCCCTGTACGAGGGCAGGTCTGCCTCCGGCCTCTGGTCGAGCCCGGAGCGACTGTTACACATAAACTGTCTGGAGATGATAGCGGTCGAACTATCCCTGAAAGCTTTCCTCCCATTTTTAAAGGGCCACCACGTTCTGGTCAGATCAGACAGCATGTCAGTGGTGGCCTACATAAATCGCCAGGGTGGTGTCAGGTCAGAAACCTTGCACACCCTGACCGAGCGTCTTCTGACATGGGCACATTACAATCTGCGCTCGCTAAAGGCAGCGCATGTACCTGGCATCCTGAACCGGGGCCCGGACATGCTTTCCAGGGCGAATGTTACCCCTGGGGAGTGGTCTCTTCACCCACAGACGGTTCAGTTGATGTGGAGCATCTTCGGCAGGGCAGAGGTCGACCTCTTCGCCTCAGAAGACAACGCTCATTGCCCAATATATTTTTCAAAGAGCAGGGACGCGCTGGCCCTCGATTGGCCCAGACGCCCGCTTTATGCCTTCCCACCGGTCGCGATGCTACCGCAGGTCATCGATCGGGTCAGGAAGAGCAGATGTGCTATGCTGCTAGTAGCCCCACTCTGGACGACCCAACCTTGGTTCTCCGAGCTGATGCAGCTGTCCAGTACAGCCCCATGGCCAATACCGCTGCGGAAAGATCTCCTCACGCAGCTGAAGGGCGCGCTCTGGCATCCCCACCCCGAACTTTGGGCCCTTCATGTATGGCCCCTCAACGGGTACCCGGGAACCTCCCTGAGGGAGTGTTAAAGACCATTACGGAAGCCAGAGCGCCCTCAACCAGGCGCCTATACGCGCAGAAATGGTCAGTGTTCTCCACCTGGTGCGGGACACGGAACCTAGACCCTCACTTATGTGACGTGACGGAGATACTCCTAGAGGCCTTAAAGGGCCCCCCTTTTGAACCGCTTCAGTCTGTCGATATGAAGCTTCTTTCGTTCAAAACCGCTTTTCTACTGGCTCTGGCCTCAGTCAAGCGAGTGGGGGATTTACATGCGCTATCTGTAAGCGCTGACTGTCTCGAGTTTGGGCCTAATGACTCCAGAGTCATTCTCAGACCAAGACACGGCTATGTCCCCAAGGTGCTCTCAACACCGTTCAGAGCGCAGGTCATCTCGCTGTCAGCCCTTTCCTCGCAAAGCGACGAAAGCAACGCGAGCTTCATCTGCCCCGTCAGGGCTCTTAAAACCTATATTGCACGCTCCGCCTTATTCAGGAGGTCGGACCAGCTCTTCATATGCTTTGGTGGGCGCACCCGAGGTCTCGCCACCACGAAGCAAAGCCTATCGCGATGGATAGTAGACACTATCTCGCTGGCTTACAAATCTAAGGGCCTTCACTGCCCGTTCGGCATCAGAGCCCATTCCACCCGAGGTATGGCCTCGTCATGGGCGTGGTCCTGCGGGATACCACTGGATGATATCTGTGCGGCGGCAGGCTGGGCCTCTCCGTCCACATTTATTAGATTCTATAATCTGCAAGTCCCTGCCCTGCAGGCCAGGGTACTTTCTATATAGACGTGCTAAGCCTTATCACGTCCCCCTTTTTTCGTTCCCTATATAAAGCTCACTAAGGTTGGCTGTTGGGACTGGGATTTCTCCTGCTATAAAGCCCCGAGCTCTCGCCTCGGGCTGTGACAGGTCGAAGTTCCCGAGCACGCACGGCGTTTTACATTGTGTTCCCATAGCGTAAGCTAGCTTACGCAGTACGAGAGTACTCTCGAAAGGGAACGTACTCGGTTACTAACGTAACCTCGGTTCCCTGAGATGAGGGAACGAGTACTGCGTAACCTGCCGTGCTATGTGCTCGGACCGGGTGATCGCTTCAGTCGATTTAAAACCTGATCCCTATGGTGAAGCGGTGGCTTATATAGTTCCAGCCACGCCTATTTTGGCGCGCTCTGACGTCCAATGGGCGCGAAGCGCCCCCATTGGTTCGTTACTCTCCGCCGCCTCACCATAGGTTGCTGCAGTTGCCGCAGCACAGCCAATAAGCGCGCGAGCCGCTTCGCTTGGGTCTGCTGTGCTGCAGCACTGCGTTTTACATTATTTAAAAATTAAGGATAATTTTTGGCTTCATATTCTCGAGAAAAGGGGACCTTTTCCCATAGCGTAAGCTAGCTTACGCAGTACTCGTTCCCTCATCTCAGGGAACCGAGGTTACGTTAGTAACCGAGTACGATTTGCTGTGGTATTGTATCCTGACTCCAGTGCTGAGTTGCTGTTCTTATGAAGGGAAACCCAGGGTAATTATTTCTCCCTTTTCCTGTGTTCTGTGTGTAAGATTAAAACAGTCCTGCAGACTACCTGCTGTATCAGAGAAATATAATTAGACAGCGGCGCACAGCACCCAGTTAACTTTCTTTAGTTAATATTGCAGGTACTTTTTAACTGCTTTAGTCACAGATGAGACGTTTTACAGAGTTCTGCTTGTAAGCAGAAGTGGGACAGATGTCTTGTTAAAACAGTGGGTTAGTTCGATTGTCTCTCAGTCAGGGTTCATGTCCAACCCTTCAGTTTCTCATAAAGATCACACACACACGCAGATGAAATAGAATATGAAGACATGCTTTGCTGGTATAGACCTGCTCTAAATTATGTATCACCTTGATAAATTCATGAGGTCTTTTATTATACACATCATATCTTGTCCTTGTTAAGAACAGCTGGAAGCCTGAAGTTCATTATGAAAACCCATCCCTGCAGTATTCAACCCCTCGTGCTTGGATCATGATGTTTAAAGTGTTTGTTTTGAATCTTTATATACAGTACATATGCATTGACCATTGTCATTAGTAGCATTATACAGTAGTGAATTCAAACAAAAACACTTTACAATAAGGTTCGATTTCTTAACTAAATTAGTTAACATAATCTAACAATAATATTAATGGTTACACTTTATTTTAAGGTGTCCTTGTTACAGTGTAATTATACATTTAAATACTGAGTAATATTAATAAACTACATGTACTTAATATAAGGTTAGGGTTAGGATTAGGGTTTGCCTTAGAATTACTTGCATGTAATTATGCATAATTTATTGTAAGTATATGCAAAAAAATAAAGTATTACCAAAATACATCTAAAGCATTTCTTAATCGTAGTTAAATATACTTTTTAAATGATATCTGTTTTTTAATATTTATTTAAATGACAATAAACAGTTGCACCAACTTGCATTAACAAAGATTTAAAAATCTGTACAGTATTGCTTATTGTTAGTTTATGCTAGCTGATGCATGAACTACAACCCGAATTCCGGAAAAGTTGGGACGTTTTTTAAATTTTAATAAAATGAAAACTAAAGGAATTTCAAATCACATGAGCCAATATTTTATTCACAATAGAACATAGATAACGTAGCAAATGTTTAAACTGAGAAATTTTACACTTTTATCCACTTAATTCGCTCATTTAAAATTTAATGCCTGCTACAGGTCTCAAAAAAGTTGGCACGGGGGCAACAAATGGCTAAAAAAGCAAGCAGTTTTGAAAAGATTCAGCTGGGAGAACATCTAGTGATTAATTAAGTTAATTGATATCAGGTCTGTAACATGATTAGCTATAAAAGCTTTGTCTTAGAGAAGCAGAGTCTCTCAGAAGTAAAGATGGGCAGAGGCTCTCCAATCTGTGAAAGACTGCGTAAAAAAATTGTGGAAAACTTTAAAAACAATGTTCCTCAACGTCAAATTGCAAAGGCTTTGCAAATCTCATCATCTACAGTGCATAACATCATCAAAAGATTCGGAGAAACTGGAGAAATCTCTGTGCGTAAGGGACAAGGCCGGAGACCTTTATTGGATGCCCGTGGTCTTCGGGCTCTCAGACGACACTGCATCACTCATTGGCATGATTGTGTCAATGACATTACTAAATGGGCCCAGGAATACTTTCAGAAACCACTGTCGGTAAACACAATCCGCCGTGCCATCAGCAGATGCCAACTAAAGCTCTATCATGCAAAAAGGAAGCCATATGTGAACATGGTCCAGAAGCGCCGTCGTGTCCTGTGGGCCAAGGCTCATTTAAAATGGACTACTTCAAAGTGGAATAGTGTTTTATGGTCAGACGAGTCCAAATTTGACATTCTTGTTGGAAATCACGGACGCCGTGTCCTCCGGGCTAAAGAGGAGGGAGACCTTCCAGCATTTTTTCAGCGTTCAGTTCAAAAGCCAGCATCTCTGATGGTATGGGGGTGCATAAGTGCATACGGTATGGCTAGCTTGCATGTTTTGGAAGGCTCTGTGAATGCTGAAAGGTATATAAAGGTTTTAGAGCAACATATGCTTCCCTCCAAACAACGTATATTTCAGGGAAGGCCTTGTTTATTTTAGCAGGACAATGCAAAACCACATACTGCAGCTATAACAACAGCATGGCTTCGTCGTAGAAGAGTCCGGGTGCTAACCTGGCCTGCCTGCAGTCCAGATCTTTCACCTATAGAGAACATTTGGCGCATCATTAAACGAAAAATACGTCAAAGACGACCACGAACTCTTCAGCAGCTGGAAATCTATATAAGGCAAGAATGGGACCAAATTCCAACAGCAAAACTCCAGCAACTCATAGCCTCAATGCCCAGACGTCTTCAAACTGTTTTGAAAAGAAAAGGAGATGCTACACCATGGTAAACATGCCCCGTCCCAACTATTTTGAGACCTGTAGAAGAAATCAAAATTGAAATGAGCTCCTTTTGTGCATAAAATTGTAAACTTTCTCAGTTTAAACATTTGCTATGTTATCTATGTTCTATTGTGAATAAAATATTGGCTCATGTGATTTGAAAGTCTTTTAGTTTTCATTTTATTAAAATGTAAAAAACGTCCCAACTTTTCCGGAATTCGGGTTGTAATTCAAACTAATAAGACTGTACTGGAAAGTGTTTGTTTGAATATGGCTTTATACAAAACAGTTTTTTTTTCTCAGCAGCTTTCGAAAACAAAAAAATAACTGTTTTGCAAAATGCATGGCTAAACGTCACACACACACGTTTGTTTTTGTGAAAAGTGTGTTCATCCCATAGGCGTAATGGTTTTTATACTGTACAAACTGTATATTCTATGGCCCGACACCAACCCTACACCTAACCCTAACCCTCACAGGAAACGTCGTGCATTTTTACTTTCTCAAAAAAACTAATTCTGTATGATTTATAAGGGTTTTGAAAAATGGGGACATGAGTCATGTCCTCATAAGTTTCCCTCTCCTTGTAATACCTGTGCCATACCCATGTCATTATACAGAGTTGTGTCCTGATATGTCACAAAAACAAGAGCACACACACACACACACACACACACACACACACACATACTCACACACATAAACTCCCACTGTGTACAAACAAATATGCTTATAGATTTCTGTAATAGTAGCCTCATAAGCTATGATTTTACTACTGTGATAATTGATAAAGCAGTGAAACCAACCCGATCTCATTAGAAAAGTAACTATTTTAAAAAGTGGCACTTTTAAATGGATTTGTATTATGCAGTTTGTATGTACAGATACACACTGTTTTTAGAAAAATACTAATAAATAAAGTTTCACCCAGTATAAAATGTATAAATAAATTCACCAGCAGTTCACCAAATCTTAACGCCGTTATGATTACAAATTGCCATTAGAGTGTGTTAGACAGACATTGTGTGTGTGTGTGTGTGTGTGTGTGTGTGCACGTGTGTATTGCTGATGCGCACATGTTCTGCATGCGGACTAAGCTACAGTAAGTGCTTCTCACATCATTAGTTTTGTGGGACCATTTCTCACTATTAACTAGTTACTGATTAGCATGCCTGTTATTAACATATTGGCTGTTTATAAAGCACATATTCTGCATGATTATATTCTACAGCTCTAATCCTACCCAATACGTAAACTTAACAACTTAACACGTGTGTGTGTGTCTTCTATTGTATGTTAAATATGGAGCATGTGATGGTTCAGCTGTGATACACCCGCATCCTAGAGACCGTCAACATCCGCCAACAGGGCTATTCTCACCGTATACTCATCCAGGAGTCTGTTAACAGGTAGAAAACAGCCACAGTGAAACATAACGCTGGCAGAATGAGTGTTGCGCTTGTCCCGCAGGGCCCGAGAAACAATGCAGATCACACAAAACACAAGCTGCTAATGAGAGCGGGAGGAGAGAGATAACTGAACACAACATCCTGAGAGAAGACTGACAATTCACAGCAAGTCAGAGAATATTGTTGAGGTCAATATTAGATGCACAAAGGCTGATTCCTGAAGTTGCATCATCTAGTTTTGTGGTTCATTAAGTTCATTTAATTAGAGGTCTATTGCTCGTGTAGGGTTAGAAAACCAAATGAACTCTTAAAGGGTTAGTTCACAATTAGTTTGGTCACACTTTATTCTGGGGACCAATTAACAAACTGTTAACTATGATTTTACCTCAATAAACTCTGAATTCGCTGCGTATTAATAGTTAGTAATGTAGCTGTTAAGTTTAGGTATGGGGCAGAGTTAAGGGATCTAGAATATGCTCACACAAAATAAAGTAATAAAATGTGCTTTATAAGTACATATAAACAGCCAATATGCTAGTGATATGCATGCTAATTAGCAATTAGTTAATTGTGAGAATTGGTCCCTAAAAAAAGTTTTACCATTCAATTAATGGTGTTTGTTGATTGCTATTGCTCATATTTATGATTAGGAATCCAAATAAACCCTTAAAGGGTTAGTTCACCCAAAATGTTTTCATCTTTGGAACACAAATGAAGATCATTTTAATATTCTCTGATTTGGTTCTCGAGTGTCATGAAAGCATGGTTTACCATATTTGATGAGCTATATGTACAGTATGTGCATTGATTAATTTTAGTATGTGAATAAAAGCATACATTAAATCCATTTATCATTTTACAGAGGTTATGTTACGAAAGGTGATTGTAATTATTATGTTATCCAGCAAAGAAGAAGAAAAAAAAGAAAAGAAAAAAAAAAAAAACATTCACACTCCAGACTTCATCAGTTATGCAGTCAAATGACATTATTCCGGGCGTTCCTGTTGGACCACAGGAATGTTATTAGGTTTAATTAGCCGAAGCTCTTGGGTTTCTTGAAAAGAAGGAAAAAAGACAGACAGACAGACAGTTAGAGAGATCAAAGCTTAGAGAGCTCTCCATGAGCGCATATTGAATAGACCCACCTCCTCTAGTGCTCCCTACAGCTCCTGGGAAACTCACGTTGCAGGTTTATTATCTATATATTTTGACAGCTCTGAACGCAGACCATAATCTCATCAATAATAGGTCATTAAGCCTCTGAGAATACAAGGGATGCTAAATTAGACTCTGGTTGAGTAATTAGTGCTGAAGTGGTATTATGAAGGGGCGGAGTGAATCTGCTGAAAGTTTCTCAGCGCCGTGGAAATTCATGGTCCAAATTGACTTTTCCGAGGCTTTGGGAATCGCAATTCATTTTCCATAAACTTTTCTGTTTCTTGCGCTTTCTTTCAACCCATCCTTTCTCTTTCTCTCGTGGGCCGTGAGATGGTGGACATATAGGTCATCTCTTTTACATAAACATCCCAGACAATTTCTCTGCGCTCAGAGGGGCCGCTTTTTTCCCCATCATCCTTTTGATCACAGAAGTGTCCTGATTATCTGTATTTTCTCCAGATTTCCCTGATCGGTTCGCATGAAAACTAAAGAAATACTTTGAGACTGTTCTGTTTGGGTTTCTTTGGTCGGACAACGTCTGGTGCTGTTCCTGATCCGCACTGACACCAGCTCCGTTTCGGTATGAGGAAATGGATTCAAATGGATCTTTTTGGAAAACCTTGTGAGGGAGAACTCTTTGTATTTTCAACCAGAGACATAACAGCTTTCAGGAGCGTGGTTATGAAAGACCACGGTTCAAGTAGAATCAAATGTAGTATTCTTTCTTAAACACAAAGGCTGATCTCTTCCTCTTCAGAGGGAGTAAATATACCCAGGATCAACCACAAGCTTCAGATGTTTCTATGAGACTCATTAATGAGATTCAGGCTAGTGTATTTATAGGCAGGTATATTCAGAAGTATAACTGATGGCCCCCAGACAATAACAACAAGGCAACAATGGCCCCATATCTAGTGATTTATCAGAGAATCAGGTCACGCTTTACCTTTCTGTCCTGACCGTCAGCAGAAAGTTATAATTGGAATATCTAGAACGATCTGGAAAGATAGTCTCGAGATAGTCTTTTATCTTGTTCTGTGCAAAACAGTCTTAAAGGTGAAGTTTGTCATTTTTGCTGCACTAGTGACACCAAAAATAAGGACTGGTTATGTTTAAAATGTAGTGCTAAATTTAGTGAATGGTGTCAAGTTATTTATTTCTTTTTTGACGTTGAAGACATGCAATGGTGGTGTAGTTTTAGTTTGTTACTTCTGTCAATTGTATTTTTAGCATAAAAATATATTTAATACAACTTTGTTTGTTGCAGTATGATCTGTCAAATTAAAGGACGATTGATTTTAAAAAGAAACCTAAGTGTGCTTAGCACTGTCCATTTATAAATATTTTTGAGTGGTGTAATGCGAGTCTGGTAATTTTGCTTCTCTTGCAGGTACTACTATCTGGCCTTTTGTGCCCATCAGATTCCAGAGGACAGAAGAGAGAACTCCACATATCATATCACAGAATTAAGAGTTTGCTGTCAGGGGAGTGGTGCTAAAAGCTAATGCTCTTCACCATTTGGAAATAGCCACCTACCCTACAACAACAATAAACTCTGCCCTAAACATAACTGACAGTGTAAGATATGCATGCTTGTTTGCTTCTACGAGGCTGTGTTGTACCAAGTTTACACATCAGACAATCCATACATACATACATGGAGCTCGTTATGTGACGTGAAAAATCAAATGTATTCGTTTAACATAGTGCTCCATGATGCATCCTTCTGACTATGACTGGCATTCCACTTATATCATAAGCTTTAATTTTTGTGCTCATAGCAAATGTGTCTACTACAAAATTCATAGAGCAGGAAGAGATCTGGACTCCAAACTCACTAAACAAGCTCTAAACGTGTCTGACTTTGTGCCTCGGAGATGGTTAAGTGGGATATCTACTTTAGATATGTTAGATTAGGTTCAACTTTATTGTCACTGTGCAGAGTACAAGTACAAAGCCAATGAAATGCAGTTAAAGCATCTAACCTGAAGTGCAAATAACAGAGTATATAAAAGGTAGAAGGCAGATACCAGCTCAATGCAAATGATGGTGGGATATGTCATTAATTTCACTTTAATAGCACAAAAAAGCTTTCTCCTTTAGTGCATGCATTTATTTCCCCAGACCAATGCTTGCAGAAAAAGTATTTATGCACCAAGGTCATGGTTTCTTTCCTCAAGGTAGTTATCTGTGAATCTAATTGACCAGATGGTTGGCATCTGCAACTCTGGGAAAAAAATAAAAAGTTCAAAGTGTTCTCTTTCAGCCTGAACCCCTTGATGACTTCATGTCCCCGACAGACACATGAAGGTGGTGTTTTTATTGTGAGGTATGAGCATGTTTCCCTGCATCTGCATCGATGTGTGTTTGTGTCTTGCAGGTGTTTCTGAAGTACTCTCATCTGGAGCAGCTCAATCTGATGTTACGGGAGGTGATCGTGTGGGTGGTGTTGATGCAGGCCTACACCAAAGGCTGGCTGGGAGCTTGGCGGTATCAGAGAGAGAGAGAAAAACGCAAAAACGAAGCGATTATCTAACAGTCAGGTTCTTGCAACCCAGACTCAGTACCAAATGACTGTGCATTGAATAGATGCACATGCAGGGCTCATATCTAGGCTAGTTTAAGAGGATCACTGCATCTTACGTTTGTTGATCATGTGTGATGATTTATTTCTGCAACCAAAATAATGTTATATCTGTCTAATATATAAGAAGAAATTTGTTGAAATTTAAAGAAAAAAACAATTCCTTATTGTTGATCTCTGTTTGTATTACACTGCTGTGATGAATACTAGAAACTGTTTGCTATTATAAACTAGTAGTTTGTGTTTTAATCCCCTCATGTCTCTCTTTGTGTCTCTGTGTAGCCTGGAGGGGTTTCGTGGCCCGTCAGAACCTGAAGCAGATAAAGAGAGCGTGAGCAGATCCAGTCAGGTACACATCTGTGAACGCTGAACTCAAATAACACTAATGTCACAACACTGAGGAAATGTTCCCTGGAGAAATTCTGCTCTCATTTTCTTAATTTTTTTCCCTCGTTGTCTCTCAATTTCAGTGTACTGTGATTATTGGCATCACAGACAAAACTCATTTGTAATGCTATTGCCTCTGAAATGCAGGAAAAAGTGCAAGATAAAGCATAATAGAAATTATGAAAATAAAAACAAGGACAACACTGCAAAAAAAAAAATGTTTTTGACTCAAAAGACAGATAAAAAGATAAATATGTAATATTATACAAAAATGAAAAACCATTAAACACCAGTTAGATACCATTTAAAAGTTTGGGTTTGGAAGATTTTAATTATTATTATTTATTAAAATTTTTAAATAAATTAATGTTTATTTAGTGCATTCAATTGACAATTGAAAAGTGACAGTGAACGTCCATAATGTAACAAAATATTTAGCTTTTTTTTTATAAACTCTGTTCTTTTGAACTCTCTATTAATAAACAAATAAAATGTATCACAGTTTCCATAAAATAAATAAATAAACAGCACAACTGTTTTTAGCTATGATAATAATAAGAAATGTCTCTTGTGAAGATTGGAGTAATGATGCTGAAAATTCAGCTTTGCCATTACTTGAATAAATTACATTTAAAATATATTCAAACAGAAGTCAGTTATTTTTAACTGTATTGTTATTATTATTTTTTCTTCTTCCCATTGCTGTTTTTATTATAGGTTTGCTCAAATAAATGCAGCCTTGGTGAGTATAAAATATAATTTCTGAAACATAAAAAAAATCATACTGACCCCAAACTTTTGAATGTTAGTGTAAATAAACATAATTACATGTGATATAATTATCAAGTTGACTGGAGCATTTGGAAAAATAAGAAGGAAAAAGCTATTTCTTTCTCTCTCTAAACCTCTCCAAACTTGCATTTTTTGAGTTTCCTTCAATTCATAAACTTCAGCATTTCACAAAGCACCTTTCCTGATCTCAACAAACAATCCCATGAACCAGTGCTTCTAAATTAATAATGTGTGAAGCCAGGGTCTCTTTTGCAAGTTTGGGTCACAGCATTTGGTCCCCGTTTTTCAGTAGAATGCTGCATTTTGAGCTTCTCTCTTTGCTTTCATCTGTTTCCCAGTGCAGGTGACAGAAGAGCGGAGAGAGAGAAAGTGATAGAGCGATAGAGGGAGGGATGGGGGGTGCTGGGGGTTCCCTGCCACTTCCTCTCTCACATTCCCGGCCCATTACAGACTCTCACATACCAGAAACAAAATGGCTTTTTATACTGTCACCCTTCTCTTCTGAAATGTAAATGAATTCAAACTCGGTGTGGGCTGACGGAGATCAAAGCGGGCGTATTAACCTTCTCGGGGCACGTCTTCTGAGGGCGTGAGGGGGAGGACGGAGAGGGAGGAGTGCTGCTATTGTTCTCCTCTCCTCTCCCTGGAGTACTTCAATTCCCCTTTTTGGCAGACGTCTCTCTCCGGCTCTGTGCTCGCTGGTGCAGGTGGCGCCGTGTTTGGCCACATGTTCAGAGTCGTGTAGAGGTGTGTGCATCCACTTTGAGGTGGGCCGCATTAGCATTTCTAAAACAAACACTCGTCACTCAAACGGTTGCGATCCATAGGCTGATAATATGCTGAGCACAGAATGCAAATTAAACAGCGGCTTTCAGTAGGAAAAATGTTTTCTATATCCATATAGGATCCATATAAGATATCTATAGGAAATTACTGGTGAGCATTCTGTTTTGAGGTTTATCTTGCACAACCAAAACAACAGCAAATGGCAGCTATATGAAATATGTTATAAGGGCTATATTCATTATGTTTTATGACTTTAAAGACCACCAAAAACATAATTGACTCGCTTCATGTTATTCCAGACCTGTATTCATTTTAAACCTGTATCCAGAAGAAATGTGTGAATGTCCTTAACCAAACAGATTCAGGTTTCCTATTTTATTTTATTTTATTTTTTAATACAGTGGACGTCAATGGAACCATAACTTTTTTCAGAATATCTTTTTTTGTGCGTTTCATAGAAGCAAGAAATTCATACAGGTTTGAAAAAGGCATGAGAGGAATAATTGATGACAGAATTCATTTTTAATTAATTGAATTAATTTTTGGGGCATTATAATGCATCCATTGCCTTATAAAAACACACTATAATTGTATTGTTGTATTGTCTAATGTTTAATCGTAACAATATTTATAAAACATTATAATACTTACGTATTAGTATTTATAATTTTTAGGACTGTGATAATTTTATAACACATTATAAACACCATGTTATATCCACTTTTAAGTTATAATGGAGTATACTGTAGTTCTTAAATTCTCTTAAATTAAATTAAATTGTAGCACTGTGAGCTACTTTAAGCTCACTGGTAATACATTTAAATCTAAATCAATGCAATATGATTTTGTTGAATTTACAATACATGTGCAAATGTGTCATATAGCACATTCATGATAACTTATGGCTGCTTAAAAAAACACAGATAAAGACAACTTACAAATATAATATACTTTGCAGTAAAAGTAAGATGTAGTAAGATACTGTGCAGATTTTAAATAGAGTCAGTATGAGACTTATAGCTATATGGGAGTAAAGTGTACACCAGTTACATACTGCATGCTAACGTGGTTTAAAAACGAGCAGTTTTTTGTTGTGTGAATTAACTGTACAGGAAACAGTAATGACTAGCAAATTAGTTTCTACTGTGATGCATACTGTGGTTAAGCTGCAAGTTATGTTGTGTACAAGAAACACACTCCTGGATGAATATACATCTAAACACCCACCATACACATGGCAAGCTATCCACTGCCACACTGTTTCCAGTGGTTTGTGTGTTTGAGTTTACAGGCCTGTGTTCACACCCTGATCTGCTCTGATTAAAGCTAAAGTTTTGTAAGTTTTAATTGGACGTCTTATTGAAAGTGGAATAAATGACTGCTTTAGCATTTTAGAGCAGCACTGCTGTTTTTATGTGTTCTGGGGTTTACACTCATTTGTACGAGTGATAAAGTACTAATTACTCACTCAGAGCTCGTTGTGTTTTTATCCTAAACATTCACTTAGTGTGTCTGATCAAAGGAAATGATTTATCTGAATTTACTGTATGTATACAAGTTGGAAACTTTTACCTTGCATTCGATACAACCAAAAAGAAAAATTAGCTATTAGTCATACAATTTTTTTTTTTATTAATGGAGTTTCCAAACATTACCATTATCATTGCTCAAACATAGTGTTCGTGATTTGGACAAACCCACTCTCTGTGTTAATCTTTAGAGCTCGTTTTGTGCTAAAGATTCCTCAATTGGTGTGCTATTACATTTCTGAGAAATCATATTTATAATTCTCTCCTTGTATATGATGAAGCTAATAAATTGTGATTTTTGCTATTGTATGCATTGTTTGATCGTGTGAATGTGTGTCACAGCATACAGAGACTACAGGAAAGACTACAGACAGAGTCGACAATGGACCGAGTGAGTGAGGGTGTGTTCATTGTGTTTGTTTCCTTTGTATGTTATCATAGTGTATTTTTGCATGATTGTGTGTTTAGGTGTCTGTTTGTTCTATACACTTGGTCTCCTAGGGCTTGTCCGAGCAATGTTGTGTTATGGTGTGTTCAAGCATTGTATTCCCCTTCATTAATTCACAACTCTCGAGTGACAATCCACTCGCATGCACATACACTCTTTAACCTTTGACAGCAGGTTCTGTTTCTGACAGATGTTGCAGTGCTGAATGCAAGTCAGTGTACAGCAAAATGCTGATCAACTCAACTATAACTATCAGCTCATTAAAAAAAAAAAAAAAAAAAATCCTAGAAAGGTTATAGGTGCAAAATGATTTAATTTGACAAAAATAAATAAATGAATAAATAAAACCTGCACAAAAAAAACTTGTATTATTATTATTATTATTATTATTATTATTTTTGCTTTGTTTGTTTTTTTTTCTTCTTTTTTTGTTTTGTTAGTTTTCTCGTCTTGTCTTGGTTTGTTTAGAAATGACATACACTGCACTCAATCATGCACTGTCCTCCACAGCTCAACGTGTTAAAGGATGTGCACTAGAAACGTTTTTATACACATTTTAAAATGTTTGCATGTTTAAAAGAATATGAATCCTAATTTACATTCCTACTTAATTAAAACAAGCTATCTGAGCTATGAGGCAGATAGATTGCTGACAATCATATCATAACTCGTTTTAATAGATTTTGTAAAATCTAAAATTTTCATCTGCCCTCCCACATCTGAGAGTGTTTTGGGTGAGCGTATATGTTTATGTGCATGTGTGTGTGTGTGTGCATGTGTGTGTGTGTGTGTGTGTGTATCCTCCAGCCAGTTGGCTTATCAGAGGGGATTCTCAATGCTTGTTTATATCAGAAATCTCAGTGGTGAAACTTCAAACCTCACACTTTGCTATTCTGTTTCATCAGGGCTGGAGAGAAGCGTTATAGATTTATTTTGACATCAACTGGCCCAATTTTCCCTTGTAAAGTTCATAAACTTACCTACATGCTCATTAGCTGACAGAAGCAGGTGTGTGTGTGTGTGTTTGTGTGTGTGTGTGCCTTTCAATCATACATGTTCACCAGAGTAACAGCACTAAACAGTTATGTCAGGGTTGGTGACTGTGACAAACTGGATGATGATGTCATTGATATTGACATTGAAATTTTGTGTTGCTCAGGAGACTTATAGCCTGACACAAGTTTTTGCTGTGAAGCTATTCACACATCCCTTTTTTTTTAAATATATAACTGTATTTTCACATACACTGTGTAAAAATATTGTGGCTAAAGGCCTGTTCACAACCAGAATGATAACTATAAAGATAACTATATAAGCGTCCTAAGCACTGTTTATTATAACCAAGTGCTGCAGTTTTGTCACTTTAAGTGCTCAAGCCCTTCAAAGCAGGCTGCCTGGGTTTTTACATTTATTCATTTAGCAGACACTTTTCTCCAAAGCAACTTAAAATTGGGAAATACAGCGATTCATCTTAAAGAGGCAAATAGATACAGGACGTGCTCGTAATACCAGGTTCCGAGCATTGTTCAAATAAGTACAAGCTAGACAACGAGAGATTAAAAAAAAGAGAATGAATATTATTATTATTTTTTTTAAATTAGGAAGTCAGATAGTGACAGATAGTCAGACTTCTGGTGGGGATGTAGATTTGTAGTAGTGATTGAAAGCAGGCAGGTGCTGAGCCTGTGCCTGTTCTATATGCCAGCATCAGTGTCTTGAACTTCATGCGAGCTGCAACTGGCAGCCAGTGCAGGGATATAAAGAGAGGTGTGACGTGGGATCTTTTGGCTCGTTAAAGACCAGTTCTGCGGCTGTATTCTGAATCATTTGTAGAAGTTTGTTTGTGTTTGATGGAAGTCCAGACAGAAGAGCATTGCAGTAGTCCAGCCTAGAAATGACAAGGGCCTAGACAAAAAGTTTTTGCAGCATGCTCTGTTAGAAAGGGCCTGATCTTTCTGATGTTGTGCCTTGCAAACCTGCAAGATTAAGCAGTTTTTGCAATGTGGTCTTTTAAAGTTAGCTGGTCATCAAACATTACACAAAGTTTTCTGACTGGGTAATTGCTGATGAACCTAGCAATTAGAGTTGGAGTGGCAGGGAAGGCAAGAAGCTCAGTCTTTGCCAGGTTGAGCTGCAGGTGATGTTCTTTCATCCATGCTGAGATGTCCCCCATGCAGCCTAAGATCCATGCAGCTACGTTGGTTCATCTGGTTAAAATGAAAGATAAAGCTGTATGTCATCAGCATAGCAATGGTAGGAGAAGCCATGTGCCTGTATTATTATTTTTTTTTTTTTTGCCCAAAAACTGATATACACAGAATTTGTATGAACAACACAATATATAATGAAAATCTACAACATGTGTAATGAGAATAATGTATTGGAATAACAGAATAAATACACAAGGACCTATGTAGCGTAATGAGAGGAAGCAGCTGGACCTGGTGCTGGAGAACATGTTTTTTTCTTCTGGTCCGTTGTTCACAGAATCAGAGACTTCATAGGCCACTCAATGCCACACATTGCTTTTGAGCAGATGTTTACAGTGGTTTGAAAGAGAGAGTGCATGTAAACCAGAATACTCACAATATAAGTGTTGCGGTGATGCAGTGATATGCTATCAATCTTGGAATAACGGAAATCCCGAACTTGCAGTTTGTGGGAAATTATGATGGTTTTCTGAAAGAAGATCCTCCACCAGTCACCTCCCAGATGAAAAGGTCAAATATGATCATTCCAGAAAGTATCTGTACAATTTTAAATGCAAAAAAACTGCACCATAAAGGTTTCCCCTGCTTTTATGGTGCTTCCTGCCCTTTTGCCCTTGGTCACTCTATGTTTATATAGCATGGAATAATGCATCACAGGTTTGAAACATCTGAGTAAACATTGACAGAGTTTCATTTTTGAACGAACTAGTCCTTTAATTGCACGTCTGATACAGCTCATGTTAATGTGAACTCTGCTGTCACCTTACTGCAGTGGATATTACACAGAGCAACCCTCAGATCAAACAGCACAGTCCTTGAGACAAAAGAGACAGTTCCATCGCAGAGAATTCACTTCTCCGCTGAGAGAGAGAGAGAGAGAGAGAGAGAGAGTAGAAAGCGAGGAACCCAGGGAGGTAGAGAGAGAAGGAGTGAATCAAAAGGCTGGAAAAGCGTGGTAGAGAGTAAACGCTGACTTCTCCCTGAGGTGATTTGTCTTTTCGCTGCTCTCTCTACAGATGTTGGAGACCCTTTTTTCAGTAAAGACCTGAGGTTCTTTGCTAGGACTTTGATATCCTACTCGAATTCAATATGTGAAATAGTAGAGCCACTCTGTGACTTGGAGCACATCGCTGAGCTTTGAAGTCTGATCCAATTTTTGCTGCTCGCCATTTGATGTTAAAAGGATGAGATGAAGAAAACGTACAGTTTTTGCCAGTAACTCTGCTGAGCATATGTAAGATTAAAACAGCCCGCTCCTTCGGAGGGTGTACTTAGAAATGTTAAGCAGATTAATTCTTTCCTATAGCTCTTTTATTCAAAGATAAAATTAAATGTGTGTGGAAGTCTGCGAGGACGGCCTCCGTTATTTCCTGCATTACAATGAAGCGAGTGTGACGGGAGAGAAAGAGAGGGAGCGCTCTGCTGCCAGTGCATTAGCACTTACTGTTGCCAAACACTGTGTTAATGGATGCTCCAAAGCAGCCTGCTCTTAATAAATCACTTCAATTAATTCACACAAAAGCCCTGCTGCTGTTTTATTCATTATTATGAGCTTGTTTGTATTTGTTCGCTTTGTTTCCTCATATGTTTTCTGTTGACGTGGGTGTGTGTGTGTGCATTTCTTTTCAGGTTGTCTCTGTCAGCAGAGAGGACAGCTCCGGTGACGTGTCTGTGCTGAAGACAGACAAACGGAGTGACAGCAGCGAGAGAGACGGGCTGCAGGAGCACACACACACACACACACACTTGCTGCCGCAACATTCCCACAGTCCCGTATGAACAAAAACACAGACAAACAAATTACCCAGCATTTACTGTCCCTGTTGTCCTTCCAGATTGACTTTTGGAACAACTTAACTCCTTTTTGTTTACCATAAAATGAAAGTGTGATCTGTTGTCAAGTTTAAAAATATCATAAAAGTACTTCAGCACCTTCAGATCTGTGACATTACGTGAGAGATAAGGCATCACTGAAATCAAATCTTGTACAACATGTCTTTATGCCAAGTTTGAATACACAGAAGAATCCCTTGCTAAAAAGTTTTAAAAACTGTATTTATTATGGAAATAACGTACTTTAAAATAATTTACAGTAAGGTGTCCTTGTTACACATGTTAATACTTACTATTAAAATAGCAATACATTATGCATACTTAAGTGCAAGTACCCTAAGCCAGACCCAAATCCTAACCCTAACCATTTACTAATTACATGTAGTTAATTAATATTACTCAGTACTTAAATGTATAATTACGCTGTAATAAGGACACCTTAAAATAAAGTGTAACCGAATATGCTATGCTAAGTGTGAACTGAATGAATGAAAAGAAAATGTCTTTTAGTTTAAATTTATATTAAATGCAGTTAGTTGAAATTTAGCTGAAGTTAGCTTTTTTCACCCACTCAAGTAAGACTCGTATGAAATTTCATTATTACTTCTATTGTCTGCTGAAGCACTAATTATAAACTAAATATAGTTGAATTTCTATTGTAGTATGATGTATTTAAATATATTTGCTACTACACATTTGTAATAATAAAGGTGTAGTTTAGTACATTGAAAATATCTTATTTTTAAATGTAATGTTAGATAACAATACTGGTGATATTATTAAGATTAAGTAATTTACATGTGCTTTAGTATGTAAAAAATAGGTAAACTTTAAAGCATGACAATTTTTCTTTTTTTAATGTACTGTACTTTAAAGTAAAACTTTTAATTTAGATTTTATTGCAAAATGCACTTTACAAAGTGAACTTAAGTGTGTTAAGAAACATGAAAGTGAACTCTTTTAAAGTATATTTAATTAGCCTTTTATTTCCTCAATATAATTTTCCACTACTGTTTTTTATTTTTTTATTTTTTTTATGTACTTTAAATGTCTCAAGTGCACAATTAAGAAGTATACGTTTTATACAATTAGGTGCACTTCTTTTTCAAAAGAGGTGTAGGAGATTTGAAAGCTACAAAAAAGAATAATTTTAGTGAGTAATACCTATTTTCACTTCCTTACACAAAGCTTTAGTACGGATCACAAGTCACATGAACTACTTCATGGTGCGTTTTAAAGTTTGACATGAATGAGCAGCACAAACATTCTGCTAAATGTCTTTTTTTTTCCATGCAAGAAAGAAAGTCATACAAGTTTGTAAGTATATAAGGGTGAGTAAATGATGACAGAATCATCATTTTCTGGCTAAACTATTCCTTTGATACTAGAAGTACCTGCTTTTCTCTCTCTGTCTGTTTAATTCTTGTGTCCTGTCATATCAGCTTATGGTTTGGCTGAGATTTCCCTTTCAGGCCATATGGTGGATGAGAGGTGTGTGTCTTTGTCGAGGGTTTTTAAAAATCACACCAATCACATCAAAGACTTACACACGCCAGTGACTCTATTAAATACTCACAGTTTCAGTGACACAGAGACCAAAACACACATCTCTGCAGAACATATGTTTGCTTTGTGTTTTGCCTTGGGCTGTGAATTCCATTAATGAGAGCTGCCTGGGAGGTGTGTGCATGTGTTGTGTGTGTGTGTGTGTGTGTGTGTGTGTGTGTGTGTGTGTGTGTGTGTGTGTGTGTGTGTGTGTGTGTGTGTGTGTGGATGCACAGAGAGAGTGAAGGTGTGTCAATCAGGGGCGGGAGAGGCGGTGCTGCTGGGATCAGTTGCCGGGGGTCCATCATTAGAGTGATTAGTGAGGAAGGTGTGTGTGGGGGTGCGATTGAGATTAGCCGTGTGTCCGCGGATTACCGGATTAAGACAGATAATGTAACACACACTCGGCTCTGCAGTGGCTCCGGATTACTGTCAGATCACCGCAGCACGCCTGGGTTAGACAGCCGCGTTAACTCTCTGAGACTGAGAACAGGTGACCCCACTCATCCTGTCTGTCTGAAACACACACACACACACACTGGAGATGACATACACCAACACAGAAAAACACTCAGTGTCCCTTCTCATACAATGTTACTCTTAATGATTCATTTTATGATTATTATTTTTCAAATTTTGTGTAAATGATTGGTTTGTGCACCTGGTATATTAAGATTGCAATTATGGAAATACAGTTAATTAATTTGGGTTTTAATTTGTTGTGCAGAAATATTGAGGATTAAGAAATCTGTGAGGTTTTATTTAATTGATTAAAAACAATGTGTGACAAGATGATTCTAGAGAATCTCTAAAGGGGCCTTTGTCTCAAATGTAGCTTTAGAAATTCTTTCATTTCTGTTTGATTGAGTTGAGTCTTCAAAGTGATTTCTGGCCCTGCCACTGTTACTGAATAATGTTCAATAGTTTCCATAACCATTAAAAGCTAGTAGTGTCAATAATATGTACTATTATACATATACATAATGTTTCACACAGCTTTTCACACAGTTCAGTCACTGTATTTACGCTCATGCAGTGCAGGAGGATAAAGATCTGCCAGCATGACTCTGGCTCGCTGTTTAAAGCTGTTTAAGTCAAATTAACTCACCTTGAAAATGTAAAGAACAGAACTGCTGACTGGACACACAAACACACACACACACACACATACAGTCTGATTTTAGATAACAGTTTGATGTCTTCATCAGAGGAGCTGTTGGCTAAACTAAAGGCTTGAATCTGTGTGCGAGGAGAACACTGGGAAGTGTGTGTGGAAGTTATTTGGATGTGTGTGTGGATGTGTGTGCTGTGGAAGAGTAAACAGGGCAGACTTTGATCGGAGGAGATCAGAGTGTGTGTGTGTGTGTGTGTGTGTCAGGGGAGACAGCAGTGCCAGATGTCTGGAGTTCTGCTAACTTCCTGCCTCTCATCCTGCTGCTGTCACCCTAGACACACAAACACACACACACACACACACACACATTATCCCTGTCTAACCTCTCCATATCAAATGTTTGGGAGGTCATGGCCAGTGTGTTACACTGAGACCCAAACACACTTCTCCTGTCTTTATTGGACGTTAAGTGCACTGCTGAGTCTCTGATCTGATCCCAGCTGTGACAGAATGTGGTATGTGTTTGTGTCAGAACAGAAAGTCCATCACCGTTTCACATAGCCTGTGATTTTAACTCTACACTGATGCTGTACAATCAGTACAAACTCTACAGCCTTAATGGAATATTCAGTTAGTTCAGGGACCAGTTTTCACTATTAATTAGTTGATTATTAGCATGCATATTATAGCATATTGGCATATTAGAATAGCCTCATTCTGTATTTAGATTCCACATACATATGTTTAACAACTACCTTACTGATAATAATAAGCAGCAAACTGGGAGTTTATTTGTGCAAAAGTTGTAATTAGTAGTGAATATGCATTCCCTAATCTAAAGTTTAACCAATTATTCACATCTTAAACTTAAAGGAATAGTTCACCCCCCCCCAAAAAAAAGATCTTATTTGCATATAAACATTGATCAATTCACACAGAGAACATGAAATATGTTTAACAGACCCTTACGAAAATTAACCATGGTTTTATTACAAATAAAATCAAAAAACCAAGGTTACCATAGTTAAACCATGGTGACCACAAATTAACCATGGCTTTGCTGTATTAACCATAGTTTAACCATTGTATTTGTAGTAAATCTGTGGTTACACAAATGGTAGTCAACACGCCAAAAAAACCATGGGTTACTACAGTTTTACTATAATAAAACCATGATTATTTTTCGTAAGGGGATTATATTTTCAACACCTTAATGAATTTATGAAGCGTCATTGTTTTGGTGGAATTGACTTTTAATGGAGGGACAGAAATCACTCAGGTTTCATTCAAATATAGTTTGTGTTTTGAAGATGAACAAATAAATGTCTTATTGGTTTGGAATTACATTAGTGAATTAGCACTTTAATGTTTATAGACAGCATATCCATTGCCACAGACAAACAATTTTATAAACAAACAAAAAAAGTTTTTCAAATGGACTTAAGTTTTTCTCTATAGATAAGGCACTAAAATCCATTCTATTAGCCAAATATCATAAACCATAAATATGCTTTAAATGAGTGACTGACACATTTCTGTTTATTGTAAACATTATTACTTTTTAAAATAATTTTCATAACTAAAAACACAATTTTATGATTTTACATAATTTGTTAACTCAGAAAGCATTAGTCATGGTTGCCAATTTGTTTTGAAAAAATATGGAAGTGCCCAAGGGCGGTTGTGATGTCATGAAACAAAGAAGGTTAAGCACAAATATATTTAAATTATGTTTTGTTGTCTGTGTGATGTATTGGTCCAGAGATCAATAGTAGAGTACTTGCTCATTTATGAGTCAAATCAGAAATGTAAAAGTCTTCAGCCTCCACAGTGAAAGAAAGAGTGTAGTTCTCAATAATGATAGCATTCAAAGTACTTTGGAAAGAAGGTGAGTGTATTACATTATAGCAATGGAGAATGCCACACAATGCATTCAGTTGTATACTGCATAATTTGGCTAGTCCCTCACCTTTATTTATATAACGTGTTATACAATGCTGATTGTGTCAAAGCAGCTTTACAGAGTCAAACAGGAATCAAATATCCTCTTTTGGCATCCTAAAACAGAAAGAAAATGAAAATATCCGGGTTTATTATTTTTTTATCTTGTATTTCTGTATGCATTTATTTATTTATTTTTGAAAAAGCTTCAAAAAAAGTCCTTGTACATACAGTTCACAGCAGTTTCCAATAACCAATAACATGGTTATTTGCACAAAATAATTTTATGACCCTAACAATTTTACCATAATAGCTAAACTAATCCTTTTTTTATGTGTCATCATATAACCAGCTCGCTATGCATGGTATTTTGGATATAGTAAACTTGCTTAGTAGCTCACCTGGTACAGCACTGAGCTTGCGATGTGAAGCTCTCAAAAAATCTCTTGCCGAAGCTGCAATGGTATGATTGCTTCAATAAATAAGTTTTTATCTGCCGGTCACTTTTGTTAACACAATTGGTTAGTTTTATTGAAGGGATTAGTGTAGGTGGTATGTTATTTTCAAACATGATAGCGCATTTGCCTATTAGCTCCACTCAATGGACACTTCATTTCCAAACTCTCACAGTATGCACAACAACTTATGGAAAACAATAAATGAATAAGAAACATTGCCACAAGTTCATCTGTTTTGGATGAAACTGAACATGACATACACGTTTCAATAGAAATGTGATTAAAGGATATTATAATGTACCAAAAATGCATGTGGGTATATTCAAAAGTATTCTTTAACCATATTTCAAAGACAATTCAATTAAAATTGTACTTAAGTCCAGCTTAAGTTTGTCAAAAAACACTTACTGCATTAAATATACATTTAAACTATACTACTTTTTCATTTAATATAAGTGTCTGAAAAAAATATATTCACTTCCCACTTATATTCTTTTGAAGTATATTATTAACATAATAAATCTTTTTCACAATGGTATGGGTATTTCCGTTCTTGTTTCTACTGAGGACCAAGTTTAAATAATTTTCTGTGGTATTCAACAGCATCTGAAGCATGAGACAGTTAATATATATATATATATATTAACTGTCTCATGCTTCAGATGCTGTTGAATACCACAGAAAATTATTTATATATGTGTGTGTGTGTCTGTATTGGCACGATTGTTCAATTAATTAGCCAATTTCATTCATCATTATAAGTAGTAATAGGCTGAATTGCAAATAGGTAGCCTAATTCTAATACACGCAATGATTATACATCATTACATTTTTATTATTTATGTAGCCTACACAATAATATTTTTTTACACTGTAATCCTTTCGTTTTTAATATTTGGGATGTTTGTGTGATGCGCATCCCTGTGTGTAATAAGAAAAGTCAACGCGCTCTGTGGACCCGCCCAAAGGCGCATTTTCTACCAACACACTCTTCAAATAACAAAAAAATATTGTGCCATTTACTTTAGACCAGGTTTGAGTTGGTCTATGGCACAGTCTATTTTCAGCTCCTTTAAATAACATTGTGCCAGCAATGCACCTGAACACACCTCTTTTTTAGACCAGCACGCCCATGGGCGCACAAATGGGCGCAAATGCATTTGCAAGTTAAACGACGTGGCGCTGGACGGGAAAATGCGAACGGCGCCGGACTGAAACTAGCAAACACACTTGCTCTGCACCTTGCGTCGCATTGCGCCGGGTGTATGATAGGGCCCATAGTTTGGAAATAACCAAATATTCCTTCAAAGTAGAAATTGGGAGTTAGAGTTTCTCTCTTTCAGCCCCTCAGCATCATAATTTACCTTTCTTGTTTTCTCAGTGCTGACATGTATGTTTACCAAAAGCATAATCTTTATAAAGCGGGTTAACATAAGGAGCTCAGCTTTCATAAACCATGAAGTCTGATCCTTTTCAGCAGAGAGCAACAGAAGAGAACTAACTTGCACTTATGAAGTATGGAAGTATAAAGACAATGATACGTTATTCCATATACATAAGTGTCCTTGAAAGGCGTAAAGAAAATTCTAGAAAGAAACACTTTATGCTGCCTTCTCTAATTTATTTGTGTGCGGATGGCAGGCCTGCACATTGGCCTGAAGGGTTCTGGGGAGTGGGTGTGTTAGAATAGTCTGATCTGGGCTTTACTCAGTTTGTTGGCTGTGAAACACACCTCTGAACATGCATCATCGAGTACAAGATCAAAAGTTTTACAGGATTAGCACAAATGAGCAACAAAACAAATTAATGTGTGCACACGAACAGATAGTGTCATCCCTAGTTAGTGTGCCTTCACTCATTTTGGTGGATTAAGTTCAGGAAGTGCTCATTTCTTCTAGGTAGTTTGTGCTCAAATGAATTTAACCTTGGTTTGCGTAAAGTCAGATCTTCTCTTTGATTTGTTCTCAAACTGTGAACAACATGAACAACTAAATTTAATTTAAATGTAACTACATAATAATTGTAGTTATTAATTTTTGGTTAAACTTTAAATTAAGGTGTTCTTGTTACAGTGTAATTATACTTTTAAGTACTGAGTAATATTAACAATCATAAAACAAACAAAAAAATAACAAAGAAACAGCATTGCAATGTCAAAGCCCAGTATTAAAGCAAATATCAACAGGACAAAACAAAAAGAAACAAATATCAGAAACATTAGTGTAACAGTAGAAAAAAGGGATTACGGTTAACCGTTTAGGGTTAAGTACAGTTATTAGTGCCTACTTATTACTAGTTACTTTAATTACTTAAAGCTGCAGTCTGTAACTTTTTATGGTTAAATATGATCAGAAATCAATATTTGAGCAAGTACATAACTAGTCAGTGTTCAGTATTGCCTTACTTTAGCCTGTTTCACATCAGTTAGCTTATAATAATGTTTTCTAATTTGAGTGGTACAGGTAGGAGAATGCTGCCGTGTCATTAGGTCACATCTGTAAACATAAAGAATGAATCCTGGCTAGGCTATATGTATTATATGTACCATTTTAATGGCGGATTGTAATCCAGAAAGGATTATGTGTTTATGAAACACATGTGAATTAAATTAAATTAAATTCCAGTTTTAAATGTGCTTCTGATTACAGATAGCCTGGAATTGCACAAGATTTATAATTTAAAGACAACCAGTTCAAGGGGAACATAATTTGCTTTCGGGTTAAAATAATTTATTTATATGAAATTCAAGTGGTGTGACAATTACAGATTAGACTCTACAGAAATTGAAATCTACTCGCTTATACACACTATATTCACATAGTCACATAATGCTGATTTTGTTAACATTAACAATTTGAGAATAAAGTATAACAACAATGATAATTTGCATGGTTTGGTTTGATAAGAGCTCATTTAGATTTAATCACCATTGGTAGCGCAATGTATTGTAATGCTTTTTTCCCCAGTTGGTCAGAACAAAAGTGGCAGATTTGTTACTTACTTGTTCAGATGACAATATAAGGTGAAAATTATTATTTGGGTCATATATTCCAAGATGTAGGTTAGAATCTGTGATTCATAAGTGCTATATCCACACCTGTGCGGTCATTGACTGCCACACACACATACTCCTCAAAGCATTAGATTAATCCTGGCTGGAGCCGAGCCGGAGCACAACCCACCCAAGGAAGATAATTCCGCACACAAATGCAACTGCAGGTTTTCAAACAGAAATGGAAACAAAGAATCAAAACTTATGAACTGCAGCTTTAAGTACTATGCTCTTACTTTGTACTAAGTAAATAGTGCATTATATATGTGGGACAGGACTGTAAAACAGTGCTACCTATGTTCCCCATCTGTCGTTATTCGACATTAGGGGATTCACTTGGGAGCCCCAATCTTCTCTGGCTTTAAGAGAAACCAATTAAACCAATTAAATTTGGCTAGTGGATTTTGCATACCTGAGCCACTCCCCGTGCATACAGGTATAAACTGGTGAAAGATATATCCACTCTTCAAATTTTTGCTTCGGAGCTGAGTGGATGAACGTGCTTGATCTCCACAAAGCCCATTTCATGTCTGAAACTGTTCTGGTTGGTGTTACGGTACGCTGTGGTGTCCCTGTCTGCAATGATTCACCTGGGCACTTCAACCGAAAGAGCAAATTCCTAAAAGAGCAAATCATGTCCTCTTGGTTGTGGTTGTTTAGTCTCTTCTGATTTAATACTGTCACATGGAATTGATGTTGATAATGTAAAAATTATGCAGCCAAGTGATGATATCTCAGATCATTATTTAGTTTTGTGCAAACTTCATATAGCCAAAATTGTAAATTCTACTTCTTGTTACAAATATGGAAGAACCATCACTTCTACCACAAAAGACTGCTTTTTAAGTTATCTTCCTGATGTATCCGAATTCCTTAGCATATCCAAAACCTCAGAACAACCTGATGATGTAACAGAAACTATGGACTCTCTCTTTTCTAGCACTTTAAATACAGTTGCTCCTTTACGCTTAAGGAAGGTTAAGGAAAACAGTTTGACACCATGGTATAATGAGCATACTCGCACCCTATAGAGAGCAGCCCGAAAAATGGAGCGCAGCTGGAGGAAAACAAAACTAGAGGTATTTCGTATTGCTTGGCGGGAAAGTAACCTATCCTACAGAAAAGCATTAAAAACTGCTAGATCCGATTACTTTTCTTCTCTTTTAGAAGAAAACAAACATATCCCCAGGTATTTATTCAATACAGTGGCTAAATTAACGAAAAATAAAGCCTCAACAAGTGTTGACATTTCCCAACACCACAGCAGTATAGACTTTATGAACTACTTTACTTCTAAAATCGAGACTATTAGAGATAAAATGGCAACCATTCAGCCGTCAGCTACAGTATCGCATCAGACAGTGCACTATAGACCCCCTGAGGAAAAGTTCCACTCATTCTCTACTATAGGAGAGGAACAATTGTATAAACTTGTTAAATCATCTAAACCAACAACATCTATGTTAGACCCTATACCATCTAAGCTCCTAAAAGAGGTGCTTCCAGAAGTCATAGATCCTCTTCTGACTATTATTAATTCCTCATTGTCATTAGGATATGTCCCCAAAACCTTCAAACTGGCTGTTATTAAGCCTCTCATCAAAAAACCACAACTTGACCCCAAAGAACTAGTTAATTATAGACCAATCTTGAATCTCCCTTTTCTGTCCAAGATACTAGAAAAGGTGGTATCCTCACAATTATATTCCTTCCTAGAGAAAAATGGTATATGTGAGGATTTCCAGTCAGGATTTAGACCGTATCATAGTACTGAGACTGCTCTCCTTAGAGTTACAAATGATCTGCTCTTATCATCTGATCGTGGGTGTATCTCTGTATTAGTTCTATTGGATCTTAGTGCTGCGTTTGACACAATTGACCACAACATTCTTTTGCATAGACTTGAACACTTTGTTGGCATTAATAGAAGTGCATTAGCATGGTTTAAATCGTACTTATATGACCGCCATCAGTTCGTAGCAGTGAATGAAGATGTATCATATCAATCACAAGTGCAGTATGGAGTACCTCAAGGCTCAGTACTAGGGCCGCTACTCTTCACGCTTTTTATGTTATCCTTGGGAGATATCATCAGGAAACATGGTGTTAGCTTTCACTGTTATGCTGATGATACTCAGCTCTATATATCTTCGCGGCCCGGTGAAACACACCAATTTGAAAAACGAATAGAATGCATAGTCGAAAAGTTAAAAAACTGGATGACGAATAATTTCTTACTGCTAAGTTCTGAAAAAACAGAGGTGTTAATTATAGGACCTAAAAACTCTGCTTGTAATAACCTATAACACTGTCTAAGACTTGATGGTTGCTCTGTCAATTCTTCGTCATCAGTTAGGAACCTAGGTGTGCTATTTGAACGCAATCTTTCCTTAGAAAGCTACGTTTCTAGCATTTGTAAAACGTACTCGGTTACTAAACGTAACCTCGGTTCTCTCTAGAAGAGCGAACGAGTACTGCGTCTTAGCTAAGACGCTACGGGAAAAGTCTCTTTTCACGAAATACTGAAGCAAAAAATTATCCTTAATTGTGTATTTTTGTAAGGCGCATTTGCAGCAGTACACAGCCATAGGCGAGATGGCTCGTTCGCTCATTGGCTTGTTCTGCGGCAACTGCACAGCCTATCGAACGCAGGCTGATGCAACATCAGACCAATATGGTTCAATACGCTTCGCGCCCTTCTTGCCACTTCCCGCCGAAACGGGTGTGGCCCAACCTATAAAAGGAGCTCGAAAAGGCTGACTCACCTGATTTATTTCATCGCCGAAGCGAACCAGAGTGAATCGTACGCACGGCAGAGAACGCAGTACTCGTTCGCTCTTCTAGAGAGAACCGAGGTTACGTTTAGTAACCGAGTACGTTCTCTTACGAGAGCTCTCTCGTACTGCGTCTTAGCTAAGACGCTACGGGAACACAATGTAAAACGCCGTGCGCGCAGGGATCACACACCAATAAACCTGAAGCAACGCCCAGGATTTACAGTGCACAGTCACCTGAGGGACTCACAGAGAGTCCAGGACAGAAAAGGGAAAAAGCCCTCCGTCCTATATCTAGCAGAATCCGTAGATGCGGCAATATGACATCACACAGCCGAGGCAAGGCCTGACCAATGTGGCAATGCGGGTCTTACGCAGTGTTGGGAAGGTTACTTTGGAAATGTAATAGGTTACAGATTACAAGTTACCCTATTTAAAATGTAATAGTAGTGTAACTTTTTTAATTACTTTAATAAAGTAATGTAACTAATTACTTTTGAGTACATTTTGATTACTTTTATAAATTTCTAATGAATGTTAATTTGCAACTGTTAATCATCTTCAACCATTTTACGTCATGCAGGTTTAACCTTAACAGTAGTGCTCAATACTGTCAGACTTCCACCATCCTTCATCACCAGAATTAAGATGATCAAATTTGAACACATCCACCACACAATCAGACTTTAGTACTGCCTTTTACTTAGAGATTGATCTGAAGTTCAATGCAGATTTAAAATCAAAATAAATAGTTTATAGATACTGTTTTTGAAACCAAATCTTTGCATAACTACAGGCATCTAACTGCATCTAACAATGGTTTGGGGGAAAATAGTTAATAAAAAAATAAAAGCATATACATCAACTCAAATACGGTTATCTAATAAGCATGTGTCCTATTTTGTGTACTAAACTCCTGAAACATTGGTGTCTTTTTGAAACACTGCTGTCTCTTTGTATATGATATGATGATAGTTTCTCAAAATAAGTAAAAAATGCTCATGAAGTGACTGTTCTAGAGATTAATTTCCATGAGGGGCGGACTGGGAAAAAAAATAGGCTGGGAAATCTCACACTCGTACACCCACAACCCATTCTGAAACATGGACAACCCTATTTTTTTTTTTGGACCTGACATGAAAAAGATTTGAATCCTTAGGTTGGGGGACTTGCAACGTAATTAAGAGTTCTCTCCTGAACTGCACCTTCACTTCCATTATCCATCCATCTCTCTCATGACTTTAATACTGAAGATTTTTATTTGACTTTTACCATGTTTTGTAAGTGCAATTTTGTTTTTTTGGCAAATTAATTACCACTTGTATTTATTTTTACTACAAATTCCATAGTTAAACCACGGTTAGTGCCATACCATAGGCTATATTAATTTTCCTAAGGGTTGTGTTTTTGTATGCACTAGCTCCCCCTAAACCTATGATAAAATATGATGATTTGTTTGCTAACTTACTACTGTAACATTACAATAGATAATAATGATGTCGTTTATACAGTATTTTGAGTGAGTGTGAGCAATGTGCTGCTGCTGCTTGACTAAGTAAACAAAGACAAAACTACATTAGCATATTTACAGATGAAACTGACCTGCCCCTGAAACCCTAAACAGAAGTGTCGCTTCTCTGCTCCAGCTGTGCGCTTAGACGGTTCACTCCGGTCTCTCTCTCTCGCATTGATTACTCGGAGTCTGATCCAAACCGTTCGGCGGAGGCGCAGAGAACGCGCGAGCCAAACCATTGCCAGTCACGACTAACCGATTCATGATTTATTAGAGATTTAATTATCGAATGGCGGATTCGGAAATAATCGCTTTAGTATATTCGGCCTGCAATTTTACAATAACAATATTAAAGTAGAAGGCCAAATCGTCTGCCAGGCCACCGGGAATAGTCCCGGTTCTCCCGATGTCCAGTCAGCGCCTGATTTCCACAGACACGCAGAACGTGCATGATTCATATGCAGTCTTTTTGCGGCTTAATATTCACAGACATCAGTCCAAATCGGGTTTTGATTCTAGTGTACTGACCTACTTTTGATTTATTCGTCCAAAATGTGGCATATTGCGTCCGCGTTATAGGCTGAATTCCATTTTTATGACTGGATTCTACGAATGTGTTTTCCGCGTCTCGGAGATTATGGGCCATATGTCTTAGTGCAATTTGGGAAAGAAATAAGCTGTATGTGGATGTGTGTAAATATTCAAATGTAATCCTCTTTGTAATCGTTACAATTTTCATAAGTAACTGTAATTTAATTACTCATTTTTTCTTAGTAACTGTAACTGATTACGGTAACATTTATTTTGTAATTAAATTACGTAACGCCGTTACATGTAACTAGTTACTCCCCAACACTGGTCTTACGCAATACTGCCCATATAACAGTCGGCAGCGCATAGCGCTCGTGAACTCAGAATTCCCCTCAGGGCCCTGATTCGACTATACCGACAACAGCCTTGCTTGCAAGGCGGGGACCTCCAGGTTATAGAACCTGATAAATGTAGACGGCGAGGCCCAACCTGCCGCCATACATATATCCTGCAAGGAGATCCCAGTAGACCACGCCCACGACGAGGCGACGCCTCTTGTGGAGTGTGCTCTGACGCCCAACGGGCAATGAAGGCCCCTGGAAGCGTAAGCTAACGCTATGGCGTCAACTATCCATCTGGATAGAGTCTGTCTCGAAACAGCCATTCCCTTGGAACGTCCACCGAACGAGACAAACAGCTGCTCCGTCTGCCGAAAGGCAGCAGAGCGAGAGACATAAGCTCTTAAAACCCTGACAGGGCAAAGAAGACTCGAGTCTCCATCCTCCCCTGACACCGGCAGGGCAGACAGGGCAATAACCTGAGCCCGAAACGGTGTGTTGAGGGATTTCGGCACATAACCGTGCCTAGGTTTGAGTATGACTCTTGAGTCATTGGGCCCAAACTCCAAGCATGACTGGCTCACCGAGAGCGCATGCAAATCACCCACACGCTTCACAGAAGCAAGAGCCAACAAGAATACTGTCTTGAACGACAGATGCTGAAGGCTAACCGATTGGATAGGCTCAAAAGGGGGACCCTTCAAGGCCTCCAAAACCGCCGCGAGGTCCCACATAGGGACTGACGGAGATCTGGGAGGATTCAGCCTCCTAGCTCCTCTGAGGAACCGGATGTTTAAATCGTTCCTTCCTATTGACTGACCGGACGCCGTTTATGAAAACGCTGCAATGGCCGCCACATAAACTTTGAGTGTGGATGGGGCTCTGCCCTTATCCAACAGCTCCTGTAGGAAGGAGAGGACCTCCGTCACCTCACAACTAAGGGGTGAATAACCTCGAGCTGTGCACCAGCTGGAGAACACCGACCACTTCGAGGCATACAGACGTCGTGTCGACGGAGCTCTAGCCTGAGTGATGGTATTTATCACTCCCACTGCGAGATCAGCGGGTAACCGTTGAGCGCCCACACATGGAGGGACCACAACTCCGGTTGAGGGTGCCAAATCGAGCCCCTGGCCTGCGAGAGGAGGTCCCTCCTCAACGGTACCGGCCACGGGGCGACATCTGCTAACTGCATCAAATCTGGGAACCATGGTTGGTTCTTCCAAAGAGGTGCTACAAGCAGTATTGAACATCTCGTTTCTCTCACCCGTTCTATCACCTGTGGAAGGAGGGAGACGGGAGGGAACGCATAAAGCGGGCAGCACGGCCATCTCCGTGACAGCGCACTTTCGTTCTTGGAAAAGAACGCGGGGCAGTGAGCGTTTTCGTGAGACGCAAAGAGGTCCACCTCCGCCATGCCAAATCTCTCCCACAACAGCCGGACTGTTTGCGGGTGTAGAGACCATTCGCCCGTAGGAACATTGCCTCTGGACAGCCTGTCTGGACCCAGATTCTGCTGTCCAGGCACATGCACTGCTCTCAGCGAGCGCACATTGCGCTGAGCCCAAACCAGGAGGCGTTCCGTCAGCCTGCACAGGTTTCGGGACCCGAGACTGCCCTGGCGATTTATGTAGGACACCACGGACATGTTGTCCGAACGGACTACGACGTGGCGATCCTTGATATGGGGACAAAAGCGCGTCAGCGCGTTCTCCACTGCCAGCATTTCCAGGCAGTTGATATGATGGAGCTTTTCCCGTTCTGACCATAGGCCAAAGGACGGTCTGCCTTCGAGCAGCGCTCCCCATCCCGAAGTGGAGACGTCCGTCGACACCATTTTCACACTCGGGGAAGTCCCCAGGCTTACACATGATCGGTACCAGCTGTTCGCTGTCCAAGGTGCTAGGAGCACTCTCTCTTTTTTAGGAGCACGGCTAGGAGCCGCAACACAGCTCTGATCGACCTTGAAATGCAGCCGGCCAGACGCCCACGCTCTGCGCGGTACCCGAGCCTTCAGCCAGGACTGCAGGGGGCGCATGCGGAGCAGGCCCAGCCGCAGAACCGGAGATGCTGAGGCCATGAGACCCAGCATCTTTTGACAGTGTTTGAGCGACACAGTCACGCCGCAGCGGAAATAACTCGCTGTGCGCTGAATGCCCATGGTGCTGTGGTGACAGCCGCGCAGTCATGGAACACGAGTTCAGAACTATACCCAGAAACAGGATCGTCTTACTGGGGTTCAGCGAACTCTTCGCCCAATTGACACTGAGGCCGAGCTTCTCGAGGTGATCGAGTAAAACGGTCCTGTGGTCCACGAGCTCCGCTCGTGATCGGGCCAGAACCAGCCAGTCGTCCAAATAATTCAGCACTCGTATGCCTCTGAGTCTGAGAGGAGCGAGCGCTGCATCCATGCACCTCGTAAACGTACGAGGAGCTACAGACAAGCCGAATGGTAGGACTGTAAACTGGTATGCCTGGCCCTCGAAGGCGAATCTCAAATATCGCCTGTGGTTTGACGCTATCTGTATTTGAAAATACGCGTCCTTCAGATCTATTGACATGAACCAGTCCCCTCTGCGAATCTACGCGAGGAGCTTCCTGGTCGTGAGCATTTTGAAACTGCGTTTCATCAATGCCTTGTTCAGCTGTCTTAGATCCAGTATGGGCCTGAGACCCCCGTCTCTCTTGGGCACCAGAAAGTATCTGCTGTACAGCCCCCCCTCGCTTTGAGCTTGAGACACAGGCTCTACAGCCCCTTTGCTCAACAGTTTTTATATTTCGGCACGAAGTATGTGTGCTACTTCTGTTTTGACAGTAGTTTCTACGCGCGCTGAAAAGCGCGGTGGGCGTCAAGAAAACTGTAGCGAGCAGCCTCTCTTTATAATGCCTAGCACCCAATCCGAAACCCCTGGAAGCGCTGACCATGCATCTGCATGAATGGCTAAGGGCTGGATGCGAAACGCGCTCTGTTGACTGGGCAACGGCGGCGCTCGAGTGTGCTGCGCATCTGAGGCGGGGAGCGCGCTGATCACAGCGGGCAGATCGCTCTTCCTCGACCCCGTTCCGGCACTTAACCGACTGGTGGGAAGCTGAGCGGGTCCCGTGGGACTCGATATATCTGCGAGTAACCGTGGGCTGCATGTGTGCACATTTACCACCTTCAACTCGCTGTCTGCCTGTGCAGAATGTACGTACACGGGCCTCGTTTTTACAGAAGCCCCGCGCCGTATGTGACATAGTGTATGTGGGCACTGGGAAGTGGGCACGTTTACTATGCGGCGCGCTCGACCGATCTGTGTCGATCTTATGTGCGCTAGCCCTGTGTGCAGGGCTGTGCTTACATGTGGAGATGGGCACTGGGTAGTGGGCATCGTCACTGCATTTATAGCACCATCGGCCGTGGCCGGACGAGCGTGCACGGGTTTCGTTTTTACAGAAACCACATGACGCGTGTGACATAGTAATTGTGGGCACTGAGGGGTGGGCACGCTTACTATGCAGTGTGCGCGACCGACTTGAGTCGACATTATGGGCGCAGGCCCTGTGTGCAGGGATGTCCTTACATGTGGAGATGGGCACTGAGGAGTGGGCATCGTCACAACATTTGTAGCACCATCGGCCGTGGCCGGAACACCAGAAAAAACACTCTTTTTCTGAAACATCTGGGTAGCCGTGATAACGGCTTTTGTGTGCAGGCAAGCGGGCACTCGTGCAAGCTTGTGCATTGCAGAAGACACTGAGGCAGTCACAACTCTTGGAACTGCAACAGCGATGCGCTTGGGTGAGAGCTCGGCCGCAGCGGAATTCGAAGACCGGCGCTTTCCCAGCAGTGCTAGGATGCTTTCGAGGCTTCTGGCTTCACCGCAATCCTCTGCCGCAGCTCCCGCGGTGCGGGGCGACGGCTTGAAGAGCGAGAACGGGGTCCCGAGCTGCGTTGCTGATGCTGTCGCGATGACGCAGCAGGAGGCGGTGGGCGTGACTGAGAGCTCTGTGGGGCCGGTCTAGAGCGGCTAGCTGCAGAACTGGAGCGCTTCGGCAAGAAGTGCTTGAACGCCTGCGAAGCTTTCTGGTCCTCGGCGAATCTCTCAACAAACTCGTTGACGGAAGATCCGAAGAGAGTTAGCGGCGACGCAGAGTTAGAGTTAGAGTTAGACGCAGCCTGCCCAGCAGCAGAGAATATCCGTGCGAGCTGCGATGAAGTCATGCGGCAGGCTTTGGATGGCAACGCCGCCTTAGTCCGCCGTCCAGCAGAGGGCGGGCAAAGGTGCGCTGCTATAGCCTGTTCCACCGGCGGAAGTGACAGGTAGCCTCTGTTCTTAGCACCGTCCAGTGTGGAGAATGCTGGCGAAACAGATGAGCGGATTCTCGCTGAGAATGGAGCGTCCCAAGCTTTCGCCACTTCTTCGTGAAGCTCAGGAAGAAAAGGGGCGTGCTTTGAGCTTGAGGAAGAGCGCTCATCCGGAAGATAGCTACCATCCAGCCGGGAACGTGAAGGGGGCGCTGGGGCAGACCACTCGAGGCCGAGGCTCGCCGCGGCCAGCGAGAGTACACGCATCAGCTCCTTATCAATATCCCCCCATCTGCTGGGCCTCTGAGCAGCGGGCGTGAGATCCACGGAGCTCGCCCAACCCTCACTGCCCGAAGCAAGCAGAGAGCACGTGTCTTCTTCCTCCGACGCGGGCCTGAGATCCACTTCCTCAGATGAAGCGTCGGCAAGCAGCGGACGCTGAGCATCGGGAAGTGATGCAGGGGAGGCCGGCGAAGCGGAGGGAACCGGCGAGCTCGGCCGAGCTGGAGGCGGTTCTGGTAGGCGCTGCAAGCGGCGCTGCGAGCGGCGCTTCTTACGGCGCTGCGGCGCAGCGGATGATGCAGGCTTCGAGAAGGATGCCAGGCGAGTCCTCAGAGTCACCATAGGCATCAACTCGCAATGAGGGCATCCGCCTTTAAAAAGACGCAGCTCTTTTGTGAATGTGCGTCGCAGGGCGAACACACACACAGGATATAACAGAACAAGGATGTAAAGGATATGGGCGCCGGATAGCGCAGCAGGAACGGCAGTGGAGGGTGGCGATGCCAGCGGCTTCAGGATGGCTCGTCCTGCTGATATGCTCTTCCAGACAGTGCTTGCTTCCTCGTGATCCAGCGATGCGTGAGCTTCACTGAAGAGAATCAAAAATCAGGTGAGTCAGCCTTTTCGAGCTCCTTTTATAGGTTGGGCCACACCCGTTTCAGCGGGAAGTGGCAAGAAGGGCGCGAAGCGCCCTTATAGGTCTGATGTTGCATCAGCCTGCACTCAATAGGCTGTGCAGTTGCCGCAGAACAAGCCAATGAGCGAACGAGCCGTCTCGCCTATGGCTGTGTACTGCTGCAAATGCGCTTTACAAAAATACAAAATTAAGGATAATTTTTTGCTTCAGTATTTCGTGAAAAGAGACTTTTCCCGTAGCGTCTTAGCTAAGTTGCAGTACGAGAGAGCTCTCGTAAGATATATAATCTCAAAAATATATCTAAATTACGGCCTATGCTCTCAATGTCAAATGCAGAAATGTTAATCCATGCATTTAAGACCGCAAGGTTAGATTATTGTAATGCTTTATTGGGTGGTTGTTCTGCACGCTTAGTAAACAAACTACAGCTAGTCCAAAATGCAGCAGCAAGAGTTCTTACTAGAACCAGGAAGTATGACCATATTAGCCCGGTCCTGTCAACACTGCACTGGCTCCCAATCAAACATTGTATAGATTTTAAAATATTGCTTATTACTTATAAAGCCCTGAATGGTTTAGCACCTCAGTATTTGAATGAGCTCCTTTTACATTATAATCCTCTACGTCCGCTACGTTCTCAAAACTCAGGCAATTTGATAATACCTAGAATATCAAAATCAACTGCGGACGGCAGATCCTTTTCCTATTTGGCGCCTAAACTCTGGAATAACCTGCGTAACATTGTTCGGGAGGCAGACACACTCTAGCAGTTTAAATCTAGATTAAACCTATCTCTTTAACCTGGCTTACACATAACATACTAATATGCTTTTAATATCCAAATCCGTTAAAGGATTTTTAGGCTGCATTAATTAGGTAAACCGGAACTGAGAACACTTCCCATAACACCCTATGTACTTGCTACATCATTAGAAGAATGGCATCTACGCTAATATTTGTCTGTTTCTCTCTTATTCAGAGGTCACCGTAGTCACCAGATCCAGTCTGTATCCAGATCAGAGGGTCACTGCAGTCACCCGGATCCAGTATGTATCCAGACCAGATGGTGGATCAGCACATAGAAAGGACCTCTACATCCATGAAAGACAGCGGAGACCAGGACAACTAGAGCCCCAGATACAGATCCCCTGTAAAGACCTTGTCTCAGAGGACCACCAGGACAAGACCACAGGAAACAGATGATTCTTCTGCACAATCTGACTGCTGCAGCCTGGAATTGAACTACTGGTTTCGTCTGGTCAGAGAACTGGCCCCCCCAGCTGAGCCTGGTTTCTCCCAAGTTTTTTTCTCCATTCTGTCACCGATGGAGTTTCGGTTCCTTGCCGCTGTCGCCTCTGGCTAGCTTAGTTGGGGTCACTTCATCTACAGCGATATCGTTGACTTGATTGCAAATAAATGCACAGACACTATTTAACTGAACAGAGATGACATCACTGAATTCAATGATGAACTGCCTTTAACTATCATTTTTCATTATTGACACACTGTTTTCCTAATGAATGTTGTTCAGTTGCTTTGACGCAATGTATTTTGTTTAAAACGCTATATAAATAAAGGTGACTTGACTTGAGGAGGGGCACGATCGTTGTTTTCAGTGTCTGGGCATCCAAGTTGCGAAGCTGAAGCTGCGTTCATGGATGACTCATATGCCTGTTGTGGATATATGAGCATGGCTTTCCTGCGATCTTACCTCTCTTTTATAAATAGAGCAGAGAACCAACGGCTGGCACTAACAATCGGCTGCTATGCCAGCTGTCAAATCAAACCCAGAGTTGATGGTCATGCTTGCCCGGGCAGCCATGAGCATCGTGCTGGAGGTCCGGGAAAAGCTGGCCGGTTTCACACTTGCTGCGCCATTCCCCCTCACCATCAGCATGCGAGCACCTTTTTTCCTCCTCCATTAGGTTCCCCGGACAATGAACCCTGGTTGAGTATCCTCCAACAAGCCAGGCAGTCAGACTGGGTGGAGCAGTCTGAATCAGGCCCAGTTCTGGTGTTAGTTTTCACTGATTCCCGGTCAGCCCCTGTACTGGGCTAGGTGTCCATATGGCTTGATTTCCTGCAGGCAATCCTATATGTGTATTCTTCCATGATAAGATTACCCTCTCTGTGATCCTGTGTCCTCCCTTTGACAGATCATTCTGTCAGTCTCTGCTGGCAGTCATTCCATTCCTACTGTCAGGTAGGACCTGGTTCAGGGACCCATTTTACAAATGTAGTACTGCCCCAGGTCTGGGTCAGTCAAAATTCTGCATAGGATGTGGCCTCCGTAGCGCTCTTCTTTAGAAGGCTTGCTTCCCCACTGTTACTGCCGAGCTGTAACAACAAATAGGAAAGCCTAGAAGCAAATCTTTCACTGAAGGTTGAAAACCCTTTTGTTAAGATATTTATGTGGTGAAAGGAACAGCGGCTTGGCTATCACCAGCAGCGTTATACTCCCCTCTGATCCCTGCGGCTACCAAGGATAACTTATTAGCGCTGGGGTTGTGGGAAGGTTACTACCTTTTTGTGCCATTTGTCTGGTACGCGCCTGCTTGTCAACATTTGCGATGCCATAGGGTTGTGATGGGATTCAGGTTGTGGCGCTTTCCATGGACTCCTAATGCTTAGTCACCACATAACTCGTAATGATCGACTGATGGGGAACATCTCAGTGACGTACATAACCCGCAATCCCTGATGGATGGAACAGAGACGTTATGTCCCCATGCCACAATCTCGAGTTCTTGGCTCCTCAGCGTAAAACTTGAAGAGTGGATGCACTTGTCATCTATTAACACCCATATGCACGGGGAGTGGGTCAGGTATGCAAAATTCACTAGATAAGTTACATTGGCGTTTTTTCTTAAAGTCAAAGATGATTGGGCTCCCAAGTGAATTTCGTAATGTTGATACACAACATAACTTCTCCATTCCTTCCATCAGGGAATGAAGGTTATGCACGTAACTGAGACATTTTGTTTATCCTCATTAATTAATGAAGCATGATATAATTAAAGTCTGTTTAACTGTTTAATAGGAATTTAATTTAATTTCAGGCTTTGTCATATTTTAATCATAATGTAAAAAGAGAAACGTATACAGTGAGGTCACCAAAATCACCAAAACACCAGCCAATTCCAAAACATTCACATGAAGACGTTCACACTTGCTTTGATTTTAAATGTATTGCAAGGTATTCAGACTTGTTTAACTGAGTATTAAGTGTCCAAATACTTTTGTTAGCCAGTATGCATTATTTATTTATTTTATTTTTATTTTTTTTATATTTAGGCTGCCTATGCAGAGCTAAAGTCATTGACTGTGTCTAATTGGCTGCTCTGCTGACTGTGTCAGCCTCAGGGAACATGTCATGTCATGCAGGATGAACACAGATCTGGGATTTATTTTTTGGTCCCTTATTGTCACCACCATAGTCATCATATCTGTCACACCAACCATCTGGAGCCAATCCAAACAATCTCTCTCTCTCTCTCTCTCTCTCTCTCTCTCTCTCTGTGCAGGGGTGTGAGTGTTTGTTGAGTGTGTGAACAACAGAGCGTGGTGAGTGCATGAAATTCACTTTTGTGTGGCCACTGTGCCAAACAAAGTTTCTTTCTTTTTTTATTTTATTTGTATTTTTCACTTGTATTGTTTATTTATTTTTTATTATTATTATTATTTTTTTTTTTTTTGCTTTGTTTTTTTATAGTGTCGAGCCTGTGAAGGTTGTCTATATGCCAGTATTTTTTACTGACAGAATGACTGCAGGTGTGAGGAGTTTAGACTTCCTCACAATACATCACTCTGTAAAAAAAAAGTGTTGAGGACTGTAGTTTAGCGGTTGGAGAGGTTGTTGGCTGTAAGAATGTTTGCCAGCTTCTAGAATGAACAACGCGGTTATTGTTTTTATGAAAACTGTTGAGTTGGCGAACGTCATGGTTGAAAGTGGAGTCGTAATTGACAAGGCGTTTGTTCCGTTGCTATCGCTGCCCACGCCATCAAAGAAGGTTATCCTTTTAAACATCATTAAAAATTAGTTGCTTGTACAAATGTTAGAGCCAACACGTAAATTGGTCTACCCAATAAAATGTTTTCAAACTGGCTGTAAATCGCTATTACTAAAATATGTAGTGTCGTTTAAATGCTTTGTGTTTATGGTGTTAAAGGATAACAGAGAAGAGTTGGACTTAACGTTTAACTTTAAACACGATAAATTCAATTATGTGATCTCTGCCACAACGAATAACATGAGATGTACACATCACTGATGAGCTCAATTTGAAAATCTGTTTTATGTTTTTTTTTTTTTGTATCTACGTATGTACCCAGCAATGCAGTTGAAAGAATGTTTTTTTTTATATATATATTATGTAAAGCAATAAGTGATTGTAACATTGACGATTTGTTTTAATAGGAGGGGACTTAAATTGTACAGAAAATGTCTCTGATTAAAATCATGTTGAGCCCCATATGGCTTCTCGCAAAATACTTGTTCAATTAATAGACATGCATGATTTAACAGACATATTGAGAAATTTTCATAAAACACAGAGGTGGTGTACTTGGCTTCATTCATACAATAACATGTTGTCTTTAGCAAGGTTGGACAGATTTTATGGTTTTAGTCATCAACTTAATATTTTCAGAGATTGTTCTATTATTCCAGTTTTCAGTTTAGTTCAGTGTTTTTTAACTTCGGGATCCATAAAACCTAAGGTGTGGCATTTTAATAAAAGTTTATTAACTGATTTAGAATTTAAGGATATTTTAAAGTTTCTTTGGAATGAATTAGAACCAGAAAGTCTTATTTCCAATCATTGCAGCAATGCTGGGACTTCGGTAAAATACAAATTTGACAATTGAGTTAACAGCATGCTTTGCAACATCACCAAGGACTTATCTAATTTAATGGAAAATTTAGAAGGTATAAAGAAACTTCAAGAAACTTCAAGAAACTATTGATACTGAACAAAATCAAGAGCTTATTGAAATTTTAGACAAAAAGAAAAAAGAAAAAGAAAGAAAGAATGATTGAATTGACTGAACTTTTAAACCTGAAAGCACAAGGGGCTCTGATCAGATCCCGTTTCCAGAATATACGTACAGTGGATGGATATACCATATATACATATATATATATATATATATATATATATATATATATATATATATATATATATAGAAAGAGAGAGAGAGAGAGAGATACAGTACAGACCAAAAGTTTGGAAACATTACTATTTTTAATGTTTTTTGAAAGAAGTTTCTTCTGCTCATCAAGCCTGCATTTATTTGATCAAAAATACAGACAAAAATGTAATATTGTGATATATTATTACAATTTAAAATAATTGTTTTTAAATTTATTATACTTTAAATTATCATTTATTTCTGTGATGCAAAGCTGAATTTTTAGGATCATTATCACATTATCCTTTTGAAATTATTCTAATATGATGATTCATTATCAAAGTTGGAAACAGTTCTGCTGTTTAATAATTTTTCAGAACATGTGATACTTTTTTAGGATACTTTGATGAATAAAAAGTAAAAAAAAAAAAGAAGCTATGTTTTTAAAATATAAATATTTTGTAATAACAATATACACTACTGGTCAGTAATTTGGGGTCAGTAATTGTTTTTCTTTCTTTTTTTAAATAAAATCAATACTTTCATTCAGCAAGGATGTGTTATAAATTGATAAAAAAATGTGAGTGTGGACTTCCGGTGTGACGATGTAGGAGAACGCAGCAAAACGGACGGTCTCCCGATTTTTTTCCGTTTTCATACACACCTTTTGCAGTGAATTTCACTTTAAAGGCCGTTTAAAGCCGATTAAACAACTAAGGAAGAGTTTACAAGCTAACCGTTGCACAATGAGTAATAATCCTAAACACAGAAGTGCAGCGTCACAGTCGAAAAAGGCTAGCGAAGCTAGCAAACTAGCGAGCATGGTAACTGCGTCATCTCAAGATGAAAACCAAGATTAGGAGGGTAACATGGACGACTCTCTGTCCATGACACAACTTATTGCTGAACTAGCTAAACAACGGGAAGTTCTCAAAGAAGACATGGCTGCCCTGATACTAAACTCTGTAAAACCACTCCAAACCTCGGTGGATGCGTTAAACTCCTTTCAAAATCGACTGACATCAACCGAAACCATCGCAGGAGAAAACTTTGAGCGTCTCGTGGCAGCGGAATCTACAATCAGCTCCCTTAAGGCTCAAAACACTCTGCTACTAGATCGTCTGGACCACCTGGAGAATAGATCGCGCCGATCTAACCTGCGCATCCTTAATGTACCTGAGGGGAGCGAGGATGGCAAAGATCCTACCGTATTCGTTTCAGAAGCCATGGCTGAGGTATTCACGAGCCCACCACCGCTGGACAGAGCGCACCGTTCGCTCGGACTCAAGCCTATAGCGGGGAAACCCGCGCGTGCCTTTGTGCTGTGTTTCCACCGCTATAGTGACCAGTAGCTTGCCTTCAGATGGGCCAGACAACATGAGGTGAAGTTCAGAGGGAATACGCTGAGGGTCTATCCTGATTTGAACGCGGCCCTCGCTAAAAAGCGCGCCACGTTTAACCCGGTGAAACGAGATCTGTATCAGCAGGGCATCCGATTTCGGCTGCTATACCCCGCATGCCTCAAAGTCATGTTCAAGGGAGATAACCTCATTTTCGAGACTCCGGACGAAGCAAATGACTTTTATGAGAAACAGGTGCTTGCTCAGAAAGGAAAGTGAGATTGCATTCGTTTAAAATGAGACTTCTTCATAAAGTAACGTTGGGCACGTAACATTTACCATCACCAGGGGAGTGTTCATGACAAAAACTATAAAAACTATTCAGGAGTTTTTGGAGTTCGGTGTTTTCCCCCCCTATTTGCATGGCTTGTCTGCGATGTGCAGGTATTTTGGACAGAACTGTTTAAGATTTATATATACTCTTATGTGATTAATAATCTATAAACAAGAGACATATTATGAGATTCACAAAAATTATTTCATGGAACATATCGGGATGTAACCATGTAATAAAGCGTAAGAAAATCCTCACCTATCTCAAGCAAAACAAATCAGACATAGCTATGCTGCAAGAAACTCATCTAAGTGCTGAGGAATCTGAGAAATTTAAAAGGGGGTGGATTGATCAGGTATACTCAAGTACATTCAACACAAGGAGTAGGGGTGTTGCTATTTTGATTAGAAAAGGCTTAGACTTTAAAGTCCATAAAGCATATAATGACTAGGGAGGCAGGTGGATAGCCTTGGATTCTAGCTTAGAAGGACAGAAAGTTACAGTTATGAATATTTATGCCCCCAATGTGTTATCTCCTGATTTCTTTAGCGAAATTTGCAATATTATTAGAAATATTGGTAATCATAATATAATACTTGGTGGTGATTTCAACCAAGTTAGGAATGCACAGCTAGATAAGTCAAGCCACAAACAGGCCATACCTTTAATGTACACAGCCATTGATACTATGATAGATGAATGTGGCCTAATAGATATATGGCGTACACTTCATCCTCTAGAGAAAGACTTTACATTCTTCTCCCATCCTCATAGGTCATACTCAAGGATTGACTATATTCTAATCTCAAAACAGTTGGTGAGTCAGGTTCAATCTGCTTCAATAGGGAATATTGTTCTCTCTGATCATGCCCCAGTAGATGTGGTCTTTACCACATCGAACTATAAAAAAAACACAAGATGGCGCTTTAACAATTCACTATTGCAAAATGAGACCTCATGTTCCTTTATACAAGCGGCAATAGACGAATACTGGCTTTTCAATGACGGCTCGGTCCCTGATCCTGGTATAACATGGGGTGCTTTTAAGGCTTTCCTGAGGGGACGACTTATTCAACACTGCTCGCTACGTAAACGCCTGGAACGTGAAAAATTAGTTAAATTAGAAGAAAAGATCAGTACCCTGAAAAAACAACATATTAATCATCCAGACCCAGTAACCCTTAATAATTTAAACAGTTTGAAATTGGAACTAAATGACATAATACAGAAAAAAGCGGAATTTGCTCTTTTTTGCACAAAACTAAATTATTATGAAAAAGGTGAGAAAGCAGGTAAATACTTAGCCCATAGAGTGAAACAGCTTAGTACTCAAAACTTAATTCCTTCTATTTTTGATGATAAAAATAAACTGACTACAGAAGCCGGGGAAATTAATAAGGCTTTTAAATCTTTTTACCAAGATTTATATACATTGCAAGGGGAAGTAACTACAGAACAGTATGACCGATTCTTCTCTTCCCTACAGATTCCATGTCTATCCACGCAAGATAGCGACTCATTAGAAAATGACATCACATTAGAAGAGATTAAGGGTGCCATACAGGACCTCAAACCAGGTCGTGCCCCCGGGGAAGATGGCTTTCCCTCTGATTTCTATAAAAAGTTTTCAGAGGTGTTAGCTCCTAAATTGCTTTACGTCTTTCAGAATGCTCTGGTAAAGGGAAAGCTTCCAGAGAGTATGAGAACTAACATAATCACTCTCATTCATAAAAAAGGGAAAGACCCTCAACAATGTGCAAGCTACAGACCCATTTCACTTGGTAATGTTGATGGGAAGATATTAGCCAAAATACTTGCAAAAAGATTAGATCAACGACTACCTACTGTTATACATCCTGACCAAGTTGGTTTCATCAGAGCTAGGTGTTCAGCAGACAATATGAGACGATTATTACACCTTATGTGGAGCTCTAGAAATAATACTGACCCAGTCATGGCCTTCTCTCTAGACGCAGAGAAGGCCTTTGACAGAGTTGAATGGGGCTTCTTATTTCAAACACTTAAAAGATTTGGTTTTGGACCTCTATATACTAAATGGGTAAACTTACTGTACAATGAACCAGTGGCATCGGTACTATGCAATGGTATAATGTCTTCCAGTTTGAGCTACATAGGGGCACAAAACAAGGGTGTCCCCTTTCCCCTCTTATTTTTGCACTGGTCTTAGAGCCATTAGCTATTGCAATACGCAATAATCCAAATATTAGAGGCATCATAGCGGGCCAGCAGGAACATAAGGTACTTCTATATGCTGATGATATCTTACTTGTTTCCAGCAATCCACAAATGACAGTGCCTACAATGTGTTCTTTAATTGACGATTTTTCCCAGATCTCGGGCTATAAAATCAATTGGACTAAATCAGAAGTAATGCCCTTACCTAAAAATGACCATGGGATAACAGGGGACCAGTGGCCATTTAGATGGGTCTCATCAGGCATGGTTTATTTGGGAATTAAACTTATACCAGGATTGGAGAAAATAATGCAGATTAACTTTCAACCGATTATTCAGGATATTCAAAATTTGTTACAGAACTGGAGTAAACTTACAATGTCCACTCTGGGTCGCATTAATTTAGTTAAAATGATAATTGTACCTAAAATTAATTATCTATCATACATGCTTCCCCTTGTGCTACCACCATCCCTTCTGAAAGAATACAACAAATATGTAGAATCCTTCATCTGGCAGGGGAAGAGACCCCTTTTTAATCGTACTAAATTGTATTCTGCTAAAGGTTCAGGTGGGCTCTCTCTTCCCAGAATTGACTGGTATCATTGGTCCTTCTCGCTCTCGCAGCTGGCTAAAAAAAATATGGCATCCAATGAAGCCCCTGCATGGGTACATATTGAAAAAGAACTAATTGCCCCCTTTCCAGCAGAGGCCTTCTTGACACAGCTTGCCCGATCAATACCAGACCAAAATCCAGTTCTTACATTTTCTAGGGAAAGCTGGAAATTGTATCACCAACATTCAAAACAAACCCCATGGCTAACAACTAGAGCCTCGGTGTGGCACAACACCAAATTACGAATAGATAAGAGGGCTTTTTGCTGGATACAATGGGCTAATAAGGGAATATGGTATTTAGATCACCTGTATGAGGGTGAACATGTGGTCTCATTTAATCACCTGTAACAAACTTACAAACTATCGAACACTGACTTTTGGAAATACCTCCAAATAAGACATTGTCTCCATGCAACCATAAAAAATGGTCCTGACCCACCAACGGATGTACAGGTTCTGACTTCTACTAACGGTCACAAAAAGGGGATGGGCTCGGCTTTCTACGCCTATATTAGAGATGCTAATGCACCTAACTTAAATGGTCTTAAAGTGGCATGGGAAAGAGATTTAGGGGGGATGATCAAGGAAGAAACGTGGAAACAGGTTGTATCAAAATGGCATACTAATGTCCGTGAAACTCAATCCCAATTGATAAATTATAAAATTCTTAATAGATGTTACTGGACTCCAAGCAGTTTGGCCAGAATTAAATTAAGAGATACTGCATTGTGCTGGCGGTGTAAAAAAGATATAGGAACTATGGTTCATATGTTATATGAATGTGACATGGTGGAAGAAATGTGGGAGAAAATTGTACAATTTGTTAATAATATTTTTTGCCTGTCATTATTTAAGAACCCTGCCTTGTGTATGTTGGGCATTATACCAGAGGATATGCCTATATATCGACAACAGATGCTATGGTGCCGTTTAGCTATGGTCTCTGGATGCAGAGTCATTCTTAGACATTGGAAGTCAGACACACCTTCCTCATATGATGAATGGTTGGACCTTATGTCAAATATTGCTAGCTATGAACGTGTGATATTTAAAGCCTCAGGACGTCATGATTTGTTTATGAAAATGTGGGGTCCCTTTCTCTCCCTAACTGAAAATGTATTATAAAAAAAAAAGAGAGAGGAAAAAAATAATGTATATATATGTTTTCCAAATATGTCTTATCTGTGTTGTAACCTGCTATAGTCCTGTATAGTCTAAACATCATTCATTTTCTTCTCAGAGACCTAAATCTTTATTAATCTGTATAAATGTTATTTATTTTCCCTTTTATGTTATAATCTGTATTTTTTTTTTTTTTTGATTTTGAGGAGGGGGCATTTAGCTGGGTTAAGGGGTAAGGAAAAGAAGAAGAAAAAACTAAAACGTTTCATTGTTAGCACTTAATTTCTGACTGATGTTCATGTTCAAAAAAAAAAAAGTGAGTGTAAAGAAAATATATTATTAGAATATATATTATTAGAATTTTTTTATTTTGAATAGATGCAGTTCTTTTTAACCTTTTATTCATCAAATATATTAGACAGCAGAACTGTTTCCAACACTCATAATAAATCAGAATGATTTCTAAATGATCATGTGATAGACTGGATGTTACATGTGACACTGAAGGCTGGAGTAATGATGCTGAAAATTCAGCTTGGCAGACAGTGATGATGTGTTTATTGAAGGTCTTCCTCAGGTATTGGATGATGCCAATGGCGAGCTTTGTAAAATGTTGACTTTAGACGAGCTACAGAAATCTCTTCAAACATGGAATGTGGCAGAGCACCAGGAATAGATGTTTTACCTGCAGAGTTTTATAAGTTTTTTTGTCCTGAGATTGGTGCGATCTGCATGCAGTCATCAATGAAATTTTGAGCAGTGGAAGATTACCACAGAAGATCCGCAGAGGAGTCCTTACTCTACTACCAAAGAAAGGAGACCTGAGTGACATTAAAAACTGGCGCCCTGTCTCTTTGCTATGCAGCGTTTATAAAATTCTATCTAAAGCATTAGCAAATAGATAAGTTTTAGTAGAAATCATTCACTCTGATCAGACTTATTGTATTCTTATTGTGTAGACAAATTTTGGATAATATTTTGTGACTTGTGTGCCCCCTTTAGAGTTTTTAGAGGTATTTGTCTGGTGTGTTATATAGTTTGGCGATTTAACCTCTGTTGAGAAAGTTTAGAGCAGAATTAAAGGGTGTAAACATTCCCTACTATGAAAATGTTTTTAAATTATCAGCTTATGCTGATGATATTGTCATTCTCTTTAAAGAACAAAGGGATGTGAATAAAATGACAGAAATCTTATGTGACTTTATGGGTTTCACAAAGTGTTTTATTTTTGTCTAAAGATGAAGGGGACAAGGTCTGTGTTACGGCTGCTGGTGTGTAATGAAGGCGCATGAGGAAGACGATATACAGAAGGGGGAGAATAAGGGCACATCCAACATAATACATTACAATACATTAAGATACAATAATCACGGACAAGGAAGAACTCAAAAGACAGGGTATTTAAGCACGAGGGAGGTGATCAGGTGAATGGAGACAGGTGGGGATTAATCAATAAACCAAACAAGAACCAGAAAATGACCAAATAAGGAAACTCAAAGTCCATGAATGTAACTGTTCGCCCCCTCCCGGAATGAGGAATACCAGCGGAGGGAAGGTGGGGGCTCTGGAGGTGGGTGCGGGCAGGCAAGGGGTAGGCAATGGAGAGGACCCTGAATGGAGTAGGAGGGAGGAGCCACTGAGGAGCCCGGAGCAGGAAGGGACAGATGGTACTCCAGAGACCAGCCAGGATGACGATCCACGGTGGAGTCGACGGCGGGAGGAGCCATGGTGGAGGAGGAGCCGACGACACCAGGGGGGCGACAGACGGAGACTGCGCCGGTGGGTGAGGAGCCCAAGATGGAACGAGCAGCTGCAGAGCCAGGGTGACGCAGAGGGTCCGGAGGTCCAAGGCAGCGCTGAAGGCACTGGCGACCGAGGCGGAGGCCGGGCCCCGGAAGCCCGCTGCGGAGTCGGAGCGACTGAGGACGGAGGTGGAGCCAGAGGGAAGGAAGAGCCTGACAGAGCCGGAGGGATGGAATGATGCGGCGAAGCCATAGGAGTGGAGTCCCGAGGTGGTGGATGATCGACGACTGACCAAGGTGGAGCCGGAGGGACGAGGGAGCCCGGTAGAGCTGGTGGGATGACGGACCACGGTGAAGACGAGGGAGCAGGGTGCCAAGGCGGAGCCACAGGGTCGAAGGACCGAGGTGGAGTCCTGGGCTCGGAGGCTGGTGGTGGAGACAGGGAATCCACACGCCAAGGCAGAGCTGGAGACTGGAAATCCTACGGCGAACCATGGCGCCCAGATGGCACTGACTGAGGGTGAGCTCCGGGACTGACTGGCACCAGCGGAGATGAGGTCGAGGAACTGGCTGGTCTAGGAGGAGATAAGGGTGGGAGGCCGGGAGGAAACACAGGAGAATCAGGGCTGGACAGAGCCAGCAGAGAAACAGGAGATTCAGGGCTGGATTGAACCAGCAGAAGTGGAGCAGAGGAACAGACTGGTCTAGGAGGAGGTGGGAGAGGGAGGCTGGGAGGTAACACAGGAGGATCAGGACTGGAGGGAACCAGTGGAGAAACAGGAGATTCAGGGCTGGATGGAACCAGCGGAGAAACAGGAGATTCAGGGCTGGACGGAACCAGCGGAGAAACAGGAAATTCAGTCTATAAGGTCCATTAGAAAAATGTCCATTAATTCCTCTACAGAATTCCAAGAAACCAATTGCAGTTCACCCTCAGTCGCAGGAGTGTGGGCAGGGCTTTCCTCCACGCCCTCGATCTCCACCAGTAATCCCACGGTGCACGGTGTTGCCGGCTCACACACCTAGTCAGAGTTCATGCTCCCGGACAATGAAGGCTCAGGCTCTGTGGCTGCGGTGGGCTCTGGCTCCATGCAGCAGGATGGTGGCTGGCTGGTCTCTGGTTCGGGAGTGGGCTGGAGATATCCTCTTCAGCGGTGCAGATGGTGAATGGAGATCCGTTTTTCTCCAGCATCCACTCCACGAAAGCGCCGAAATCTTCTCTGGGACTGTTTGCTGGCAGGCGTGCCTTACACCGCCCGCTCAGGCCGGTGTAATAAAAGTTACTGAGCGAGCGTTTGGGGAAGTGGGTAAGGCACGCCAGATCGAGAAAGTCCCTGGTATGTTCCTCCAGCGAACGTTCCAGTTGCTCCAGGCACAGGAGTTGGACTGCTGGTAATGCCATTCCGGGAGAGGGAGGAAAATAAAACAAAAAATAAACTGTTTGGTCCGTGTTTTTGTTTTACGGTCTGAAGTCAATACGAGTAATAACTCAGCTGTTGACTAAGTGGAAAGAAAACAGTACTGAAGAAGAACTTATAATGATCAGAGACTTTGCAGAAGGGCGGACTCAGCCTGAGAATGATGATTTTTTTTTTCGATTTTGTGTATGGTAGCTGATTTGGAAATGTGTTATGGGTTTCTTTTAAGGTGTAATAATTTAGTTTTGTCAGGGAAAGGGAAAACATCTGTTAAAACTATGCATATGTTGTGTTAAAGTTTTTAACAACAACAAAAAAGTCTTGATGGAAAAATAGACACACCTTGGCATAATGTTCTACACTTTAGTGAAAATGTAATCAAGAATGTGTTACCAAATGTCCTCATAATAATTTCTCCAATAACTAAATTGTACAAATCCTCCTGTTGAGACAACGAAGCACTTACCTAAGTGATCTCTGTTACACATTAAAAAATCCAATAGTTTTAGATCAGAAATATTGTGGCTGTGTAATATTTAGTTTGTGGAATCCAACAGATTAAGTCTTTTTCTATTGGAACTATTTGTTAAAGCAGCCATCTGTCAGACTACAATGTTCTGACAGACGCACAAGATTGAGCTGCACACCGAATTGAATAAAGCAACAGACTCCGTCCTTTAATCTCACAAACAAACCTGTGTATTCTGCATAATAATAAGAACATTGCTCGCAGCAGGGGATTTGAAGTCTGATAATGATTGCCCTGAAATTTCTTGTTTAAGTGAATTTGCACATAATCTTTAATCAGTGTAGTGGCTGTGTAAAAAAGTATTATAAATATAAACTGCTCAGAGAAGGTTTTACTGTGCTGATTGCACACTCTCAGAGAACTTGTGTTTTGAATTATTTGAGAGCTGGTACTCTTTTTGAACGCATCGCCACTAAATATATTAAACTTAGCCTATAGTTGGCATAAAAAACACAATTATATGTTTGATGATATTTAGGACAAATGCTAAGCTCACATTCTTGTTTCTCTGGAAAACAATGCTACAGCAAGTTATTCTACTTTGAAATGTGTTTTCTGTGTCGGCATCTAAAAAGTTCCATGACCAGAGGCTAATCAAAATGAAGATAAATCAACTCATTAGCTTATTGTCACATGTTCAGTTTGTTTTGTTATAGTTTTCTGTTTGGTTCCTGTTTTTCCTTATTTGGTCATGGTCCTGTTTTCATTAGGTCCTTTGCTCATTGCTTTATTATCAGTTACTCTACGTTGTGTTTCCCATTTTCCTTCTGCCTTTTTGTTATTAAACTTTTTGTTTGCACCAACTGTCTCCTTCGCCTTCCTCCTGACACAATCGTGATAGAAGACAAGACCAAAAAACATGATGACAAGGGCCGAGGACAGGCTGTGTGGGCTACTGCAAAGTGGTCGGACATTGGAGGGATTGCTGTTGAGCATTATTTATATGTATAGTATTTTAAAGTAAATAATTCTTTAATATAAATAAAAATCATATAATCTGATACTTATATAATGTAAAACATATTTCCTCCTTAGCTACTTGCTACTTTTTTAAAGAGTAGCTTGACTTTGATAACAGCTTGAAACGTTTCTCTTCATTTCTCCACCTGTTTTCAGTAGGTGAGATTTGGCTGAGTGAGCGCTGTATCGTGGGAAAGTCTAGTTAAATTGGTGCCAACTTTTGCAATCCTCTTAATGTAAGTAAGAAACAGAGTAACTTTAACAGAGTTAACAGGATGTACTTTCACACAGGACAGTAAGAGACTGAGTCTTTAAAATGATAATTATACTGTCCCATCTATTATAATATTAGCATCAGTGGTATTATGGTTTAAGTCTTGGTGATGAGTTGGGTGGATTCCCCTTCATCCTCCTGAGGTGTGACTGTTTTGAGTTAAAGACGGGTCTCATCATGTCAGATTTCCCTTGACCACAGACATCACGTATAGATGTATTATATGTGGAGAGGCCCAAATTAGATTTTTTCAAATAAACAATGTTCTTTTGTCAGTTCATCAATGGATACTTAAAATAAAGTATTGTGGTTTCAGAAAAATAAGTAGCACAACTGTTTTCAACATCATTGATTACAATCAGAAGTGTTTTTGAGAAGCAAATCAGCATTTTTCTGAAAGATCATGTGGCACTGAAGACTGGATACATTGCGTTTTAAAATGGAATCAAATAGAAAATTGTTGTTTATAAATGCAATACAATTTCATAATATTGCTGTTTTTTGTTTGTTAGTATTTTTTTGTTTAGATTTGTTTTGTTTTGTTTGTCTGTTTTATTAGTGCAGGCTTGTCTTATCTAGCCTTGACTTTTAAATGATAGTATAAATATAATTCTGAAGAATGCATCACAGCAGTTTTTATTTTGCTAAACATAATTTTATTATCTTTAGCAAACATAATAAAGGGGTTTATTTTTATTTCATTTGAAAATTATTATTTTGTCTATGATTTTCACTGCTGAATTACAGTATGATAATAACGAATGTAATGAAGAATATAACAGTATGAAAATTATTATTTTTATTTTTTAAATCACAGTAATGGGAATAAGTCTATATGAATTCCTCATTGTCATTAGGATATGTCCCCAAAACCTTCAAACTGGCTGTTTTTAAGCCTCTCATCAAAAAACCACAACTTGACCCCAAAGAACTAGTTAATTATAGACCAATCTCGAATCTCTCTTTTCTGTCCAAGATACTAGAAAAGGTGGTATCCTAATAATTATATTCCTTCTCAGAGAAAAATGGTATATGTGAGGATTTCCAGTCAGGATTTAGACCGTATCATAGTACTGAGATTGCTCTCCTTAGAGTTACAAATGATCTGCTCTTATCTTCTGATCGTGGGTGTATCTCTCTATTAGTTTTATTGGATCTTAGTGCTGCGTTTGAAACAATTGACCACAACATTCTTTTGCATAGACTTGAACACTTTGTTGGCATTAATGGAAGTGCATTAGCATGGTTTAAATCGTATTTATATGACCGCCATCAGTTCGTAGCAGTGAATGAAGATCAAATCGATCACAAGTGCAGTATGGAGTACCTCAAGGCTCAGTACTAGGGCCGCTACTCTTCACGCTTTATATGTTACCCTTGGGAGATATCATCAGGAAACATTGCGTTAGCTTTCACTGTTATGCTGATGATACTCAGCACTATATTTCTTCGTGGCCCGGTGAAACACACCAATTTAAAAAACGAATGGAATGCATAGTCGATATAAAAAACTGACGAGTAATTTCTTACTGCTAAATTCTGAAAAAACAGGGGGGTTAATTATAGGTCCTAAAAACTCTGCTTGTAATAACCTAGAACACTGTTTAAGACTTGATGGTTGCTCTGTCAGTTCTTCGTCATCAGTTAGGAACCTAGGTGTGCTATTTGATAGCAATCTTTCTTTAGAAAGCCGTTTCTAGCATTTGTAAAACTGCATTTTTCCATCTCAAAAATATATCTAAATTACGGCCTATGCTCTCAATGTCAAATGCAGAAATGTTAATCCATGCATTTATGACGTCAAGGTTAGACTATTGTCATGCTTTATTGGGTGGTTGTTCTGCACGCTTAGTAAATAAACTACAGCTAGTCCAAAATGCAGCAGCAAGAGTTCTTACTAGAACCAGGAAGTATGACCATATTAGCCCGGTCCTGTCAACACTGCACTGGCTCCCTATCAAGCATCGTATAGATTTTAAAATATTGCTTATTACTTATAAAGCCCTGAATGGTTTAACACCTCAGTATTTGAATGAGCTCCTTTTACATTATAATCCTCTACGTCCGCTACGTTCTCAAAACTCAGTAGAGAGTGTGATAATACCTAGAATATCAAAATCAACTGCGGGCGGCAGATCCTTTTCCTATTTGGCGCCTAAACTCTGGAATAACCTACCTAACATTGTTCGGGAGGCAGACACACTCTTGCAGTTTAAATCTAGATTAAAGACCCATCTCTTTAACCTGGCTTACACATAACATACTAATATGCTTTTAATATCCAAATCCGTTAAAGGATTTTTAGGCTGCATTAATTAGGTAAACCGGAACCGGGAACACTTCCCATAACACCCTATGTACTTGCTACATCATTAGAAGAATGGCATCTACGCTAATATTTGTCTGTTTCTCTCTTATTCCGAGGTCACCGTAGCCACCAGATCCAGTCTGTATCCAGATCAGAGGGTCACTGCAGTCACCCAGATCCAGTACGTATCCAGGCCAGATGGTGGATCAGCACCTAGAAAGGACCTCTACTGCCCTGAAAGGCAGCGGAGACCAGGACAACTAGAACCCCAGATACAGATCCCCTGTAAAGACCTTGTCTCAGACGTCCACCAGGACAAGGCCACAGGAAACAGATGATTATTCTGCACAATCTGACTTTGCTGCAGCCTGGAATTGAACTACTGGTTTCGTCTGGTCAGAGGAGAACTGGCCCCCCAACTGAGCCTGGTTTCTCCCAAGGTTTTTTTCTCCATTCTGTCACCGATGGAGTTTCGGTTCCTTGCCGCTGTCGCCTCTGGCTTGCTTAGTTGGGGTCACTTCATCTACAGCGATATCGTTGACTTGATTGCAAATAAATGCACAGAAACTATTTAACTGAACAGAGATGACATCACTGAATTCAATGATGAACTGCCTATAACTATCATTTTGCATTATTGACACACTGTTTTCCAAATGAATGTTGTTCAGTTGCTTTGACGCAATGTATTTTGTTTAAAGCGCTATATAAATAAATGTGACTTGACTTGAATTATTATAATGACAGTTTGTGGGAAAATGTGCTTAACTTACAAAATAATGCTGCAATACTTAATATTAAACCTATAGAATAGGCTGTAATTTCTTTATGCAAAATGTATTCATTTTATTTTATTTTATTTTAGTTGAGTGTTTGTGTGTGTTCTTTGTAAATTCTCTACCGTGTCTGTAACTTAAAGCACCTTGGGATATTGTGATTAGATTTTAACAAGCCTGTTTCAGTTCCAATCATCAGATGTTACTGAGAGTCTGATGTCAGAACAGTTCCAGATTGGCCTGGAAATCCTCCCGCTTTAATTTTGTTCGGTAGCTCAGTTTGGGAGGTTTTAAGAATGCAGTCTGCATGCACTTTTACAGGACAGGTTAATGGGGTTTCTTTTTGCATTTTTGTGCGCATGTATGTATGTATGTGGGTAAGTGTTGTGCTTTTATCTGAGTATGTGTGTGTGTATGTTGTTTCTCAGTATCTCTGTACAACAGTGTGTGTGTGTGTGTGTGTGTATGGTCTGGTCTGCACATGCTCCATTTAGACATCAAAGAGCGCTGCTGATGATTTTGCCTTGCAATCCCCCCTCTCCTCCATCTGTACAAACAAACCCCGACGGCTCGGCCCAGCCCGAGACGTGTCAGGTGATCATGCACGTGAGCGACGGGAATCAATACGCCTCCCGCGTTTATAAGGCTAAAAACCCTTTTAGCATCTCTTTTATGTAGTTTCTGAAGCGCGTTCTGATTTTCAAGGGATTTAGAGGTGCTTTTTAAGAGCCAGCCTGAGTCTCGTCAAATTAAAACCATCTCTGAGAAGAATTCTCAGCCTTTTTATCTATCAAATACAAAAATTTACGATATGCAAGGCAAATGGTACAACATAAAACTCAACCCCTTAGTGGTTTATTGTATTGCTTTTTTCTTCTTTTCTTCCACACAACAGTCTATAAGACAAATCAATAAGTCCTGAATAAAGGATTATATTTGTGAAAACCTTTAGAGATTACTTGCCCCTCCCAACACAAACACACAATATGAGAAACATACAATGGTTTGTTGTGCCGTTAATGGATTTGAGTGACCGTCATTGTTTCTTGACACCCAGTGGCATTAAATGTTCAATACTTCAGAAAGGGAATATATATATATATATATATATATATATATATATATATATATATATATATATATATATATATATATATATATTTGTAAATATATAATCTATATTGTCTGATTATGGTTCTCATTCTTAAACGCAAATGCATTTGGCAGATGCTTTGATCGAAAGAAACTTTGCATTAAAGGTATGCATGTTATCTGGTCAGGCATTACCTTGGAATCAAACCAATGTCCTTGGTGTTGTTAGGGCCATGCACTAATGTTTGTGCTACAGGAGTATTATTACTCAGGAGGAGTATGGAGTTACAGTATATTATTATTAAGAAGAAGTATATTTATTGAGAAGAAAAGAGGTCCCAATACCGAAACCTTTCACCAATGTGACTAGCTGTGTACAATATGTAGTGTAGAAGACTGTGCTGCTGCTCTTGCAAATATTTAGTTTGGAAGGAGTGAAAAAAAAAAGTTTAATTAATATCATTCAATGGCCCTAATTTTTTTTCTGATCTTATCTGTGTAGAAGCTATTTTTGTTTGAACTTTATTATGAAACCTTGCTTAAAGTCTAGTCTATTTATTTATTTTTTGTCCTCTGTGATAGACAAATGACTAACCAGCCAACAAACTGCACATCAAAACTTTGTTGATGCAAAGACATAATAATATATCACATTTCTTGTCTTGTGATAGTGCATCGTTTCCCTGAACCTGGCATTCTCAGTGCTGTCAAATCTACCTCTACATGCAAACTGTATGAGAGATTGAAACATTTACATTATGTGTAAATTCTGAGTCTCTCTCTTAAAGGTGACATATCATAAAAATCTGACTATTCCATGTTTTAAGTGCTATAATCAGGCCCCTGGTGCATCTACCAACCAAGGAAACATGAAAAAGATTAATACAGTAACTTTGTTTTTGTAAGCATTTTTCTGCATGTGTCTCAAATCTGATGTGCATCAAATGTAATGTGCATCAAAAAAATGCATCTGATTTCACTCCCTTGGTGACGTGGCAAAGGGATCTCATTATAATATTACCACCCCTTGTCTTCCAGTTCCTCACAGACAGCAGAAGTGAGGAAAAAAAGTGTTTATTACATTTGAAATCTATATATTTATCTTACAAAAATGCATGGATTCGCTACAGGGGGCCTTTAATTACCCCCCAGAGCCGTGTGAGGGATGTTTTATTGCAGATGCACACACTTTATTTCACGTCTTCTGAACAGATGACAACAAACACCCGCTTACCCCCATTGAAAGTCTTGGAAGAGCAAGGACAATTTTTAATATAACTCCGATTTGATTATTCTGTAAGAACAAAGTCACATACACCTAGGATGCGTCGAGGGTGAGTAGAAGATGGATGAATTTTCATTCCCGGGTGAACTAACCTTTAATATGTACGTTTCCACGCACAGTGCCATCATTTTCGCAAGCGATAACAGTGTCTAATGCCATGAAAAAAAGTTTGAGCAAAACATGCTAACTGTTCTGCACTGATGAGCACAGAACACAGTTTAGAGTGCCAACCTCAGAGGAAACAACAGAGGATTTATTGATTTATTTACTGTATATTGCTGCTGCCACACTGATCTAAAATAAACATGCAATTTATTTCCCAGCTGTTTACCTTCACAGACATAACCAACTGTGTGTTTTTAACGTAATCTTGTGTGTGAAAGATAACTTAGTTTAGTACTCACATGTGCTTCAGAAATGTAGTTTTGTAAAGCAGTATAGTTTGAACCCATATGGTTTAAAACACATGATTTGAGTGTGATAAACATGATAATCAGAACCAAAATAGATGTTTAGCAGGTATGACGAGATGCTGCGTCGCATAGCCATACTCCCGGCACCCCTGCCGGCGCTTGCTTCCCTACTCGAAGCTGAAGTCAGCTGCGTGGCACGTGCCTTTATACCTTCCTGGTCGCTGCGTCACCCTGCCCATGATGTCACACCCTTCCATTGGACAGATTGCACACGATATTCAGAGTTGATCTTGCCAAAGGCTTTTCCCCAAAGCGTTCGACGCAGCGTCTCTTCAGGAACTCGAGCTGCATCTAACGCTTTGGGGAGTGATGTGCCAACGCTGCCAGACTTCCAAGCCCCTGCCTAGTGTGTATCCGAAGAGCACAGCTAAGGCAAGAGGACAACAAAGCCAGGAGCGGCTCGCAAATCGAGATTGTATAATCTGGCAAATGTAGAGGGCGTGGACCATCCCGCAGCGTTGCAGATGTCTAGGAGGTACACACCTGCTAAGAAGGCCTTAGAGGCAGCCATACCCCGAGTGGAGTGAGCCTTGGCTCCCAAAGGAAGGGGAAGACCAGAGGACTCATAGGAGACGTTGATAGCCTCGATTATTCAACGACTTAGGGTCTGCTTACAGGCAGAAAAAAACCCTTTTTAGGAGGACTGTATCAAACAAGCAATTGGTCTGATTTTCTCCACTGGGCAGCTCTGTGGATGTATGCGTCCAGCGCTCGAACTGGACACATACAGTTTAGCTTCTCCTGGTCTGGCTCCCGAAAGAGAGGAGGGCAGAAGGCCAACAGTACTATGGGTTGTGGCGTAACAGAGGGAACTTTAGGAATGTAACCGACTCGAGAGTATAAAAATGCTTTGGCCATACCAGGGGCAAAGTCTAAGTAGGTAGGGGCCACCGAGAGGGCCTGAAGGTCTCCAACTCTCTTTAGAGAAGTAATAGCCAGCAATAGGGCAGTCTTGAGGGTCAGATGTCATCTGAGATATCATGAATCGGCTCAAATGGAGCTTTACAAAGAGCCTCTAACACCACAACCGAGTCCCAGGGGGGAACACGGGACCGTACTGGAGGTCTCAGCCTCAGCGCACCACGGAGGAAACGTGTAACTAGGGGGTGTCAACCCACTAACTGACCATTGAAAGGGACGTGGTAAACAGCTATGGCCGCCACATACACCTTTAAGGTGGAGTGAGTTAACCCCGTAGAGAGCCTTGCTTGGAGAAACTCAAGAACTGTACCAACTGAGCAGTTAACAGGGTCAAGCTGGTGGTCTCTGCACCATGAGGTGAAGAGCTTCCACCTCAGGGCGTACAGTTTCCTCGTAGAGGGAGCTCTGGATTGGAGGAGGGTCTCAACAACCTCGGTTGAGAGACCGGAAGCTATGAACTGTGCCCCCTCAGGGGCCACACCCACAACTTCCACAACTCCGGGTGAGGGTGAATTACTTTGCCCTGCGCCTGAGAGAGTAGATATGTCCTGATCAGAATCTCCCATGGAGAGCCGTCGGGGAGAGAGATCAGATCTGCGAGCCATACTGGGCCCGGCCAGAAAGGGGCTACTAATAGAAGACGGACCCCGTCCAGGCGTACTCTCGCCAGAACTCCCGGGAGCAGAGCAATAGGGGGAAAGGCGTACAGACGAAGCCTCAGCCTGGTCTGTACCATAGCGTCCAGTCCCAGAGGAGCTGGATGAACTAGAGAGAAACAGAGAGGACATTGCGATATCTCTTGAGTCGCAAAAAGGTCCAAAAACTCTCCATATCTACTTCACCACCTCGGGGTGAAGCCCCCCGGGCCTCGGCCCCTGTCTCGACAGTATGTCTGCTCCAGTGTTGGGGAGTAACTAGTTATATGTAACGGCGTTACGTAATTTAATTACAAAATTATTGTAACTGTAATTAGTTACAGTTACTAAGAAAAAATGAGTAATTAAATTACAGTTACTTATGAAATTTTTAACGATTACAAAGGGGATTACATTTGAATATTTACACACATCCACATACAGATTTAACTGATTTCTTTCCCATATTGCACTGACTATTCTGAGACATACCGCCTTAATAATTTCCGGGATGCGGAAACACAGTCTGGTTTGTAGAATCCAGTCATAAAAACGGAATGCCTAACGCGGACGGAATATGCCACATTTTGGATGACTAAATCAAAAGTAGGTCAGTACACTTGAATCAAAACATGACATGGACTAGTGTCTGTGAATATTAAGCCCCAAAAATGCAATATATGACTTGCACATTCTGCGTGTCTGTGGAAATCAGGCGCGGACTGGACACCGGGAGAACCGGGACAATTCCCGGTGGCCTGACAGCTGATTTTGCCCCACTATTTAATATCATTGTTGTATACTAAAGCGATCATTTGCGAATCCGCCATTTGATAATTAAATCTCTAAGTCATGAAGTGTTAGTCATGACTCGCTCGCTCTCCGCGCCTCCGCCAAACGGTTTGGATCAGACTCAGAGTAATCAATGCGAGAGAGAGAGAGAGAGAGAGAGAGAGAGAGAGAAAAGAGTGGACTGTGGAAGCGCACAGCTGGAGCAGAGAAGCAGAACTATACTGTTCAGGGTTTCAGGTCAGTTTCATCTGTAAAGATGCTTTTTTGTCTTTGTTTTTTTATTTAATTAATCAAGCAGCAGCACGTTGCTCATCAGTCATCACTCAAAATACTATATAAAGGACATAATTATTATCTGTTGTACAGTAGTAATTTAGCTGAACAAAATTCTGATTTTTTTTTATAGGTTTAGGGGGAGCCACGAGAGACAACAACACAACCCTTACGAAAATTAACATTTTAATATTTAACTCTAAATCCAGAGAAAATGGTTACTATTGTTTAACTGTGGTAACCAAAAATTTAAAATTATTTTACAAATGTATTTATTTAAAAATAAATACAAATACATTTGCAAAAAAACAAAAACAAAACAAGGTTATTTTACTTTTATATAGGCTAATAAAAGCATGGTTAATTTTTGTAAGGGAAAAACATGACTCGTGTACAGTATTAGGGTTTTTCTATAAAGATATTGTAGTATTGTAGAGTATTATATTGTAAAGTATAGTTTTGTTCAATCTTGAGAATTAAAGTCATGAGAGAGATGGATAACAGGGCAAAATAAAGAGACTGAAGAGAAAAATGGAAGTGAAGGTGCAGTTCAGAAGAGAAGTTTAAATTATTTTGCATGTCCCCAAATTAAAGATTTAAACCTTTTTTTTATGTTAGGTCCATACAAAAAAATAGTTTTGTCCATGAATTTGTTTGTATGAGTTAGAATTTTCCCGTCTGAATTTTTTTCCCAGTCCGCCCCTCCTGTAAATTAATGGCAAAGACATGGTTTCATTTACTACACATAGGCCTACTGAAGCTCACAGTGTTTTCAACCTCTGCCCCCTCAGTATAGGAGTACACGCGCACATAAACATAATTTCTAGAACTGCTCTGTGTCACTTCATGTGCATTTTACTTATTTTGAGAAAACTATCATCATATACAAAGAGACAGCAGTTTAAAAAAAAACACCAATGTTTAGGAGTTTATTACACCGAATACGTCACATGCTTATTAGATAAATGTATTTAAGTTGATGTATATGCTTTCATTTATTATTCTTTCATTTTCACAAATTTAGAAAAGTAATCAAAAAGTACTCAAAAGTAATTAGTTACATTACTTTAATAAAGTAATTGAAAAAGTTACACTACTATTACATTTTAAACAGGGTAACTTGTAATCTGTAACCTATTACATTTCCAAAGTAACCTTCCCAACACTGGTCTGCTCCCACAGTCAATCTCCCATGAATATACACTGCCCCGAACGAGAGGAGTTTGTCCTGGGACAACAGAAGGATCTGGTGTGCCAGCTTGTACAAGGGGCGCGAATGCAGATCTCTCTGGTGACTGATATAAGAGATCGCCAATTTGTTGTCGGTGCGCACCAACACATGGTGACCTCTCAGGCCTGGGAGGAAATATTTCAATGCTCGATGCACAGCTAGCATCTCTAGAAAACTGGTATGCCATGTCAGATGGCAACCGCTCCACAGACCGCGGGCAGGGTGGCCACTAATGACCGCACCCCAACCGGTGAGGGACGCGTCTGTCGCTAACATTACACGGCGACCAGGAGCTCCCAGCACCGGGACCTGATTCAAGAACCAAGGTTTCTTCCATATGTCTACGGCACGAAGGCATTGCCGCGTGACCTTGATAGTTCGTAATGGATTCCCCCTCTGGGAAAATCCTTTGGTCTTGAGCCACCACTGTAGGGGTCTCATGTGCAGGAGGCCAAAAGGTATCACGTTGGTTGCAGCTGCCATAAGCCCTAACAGTCTCTGAAACTGCTTGACAGGGAGTGACTGGCCTTCTCTGACTCTCTTGACTGAGGTAAGGATTGACTCGATCCGAGCAGGAGACAGACGTGCCTGCATCGTGGTCGAATTCCACACTACGCCTAGATAGGTGGTTCTTTGAACTGGAGAAAGTACACTCTTCTTGGCGTTCAGTCTCAAACCCAGCTCCCCCATATGGGCGAGAACGACATCTCGATGTCGAACCGCCATCTGCTCTGATTGAGCTAAAATCAACCAATTGTCGATATAGTTCAGAATGCGGATGCCTTGCATATGGAAGGGAACCAAAGCCGCATCTACACATTTCGTGAACGTGCGGGGTGAGAGTGCAAGGCCACAGGGACGTACTCGATATTGGTGGGCTTTTCCCCTGAAAGCGAACGTCAGAAACTTCCTGTGTTGTGGAAGGATGGATATATGGAAGTATGCATCTTTGAGATCTATTGTGAAAAACCAGTCCTCGGATCTTATTTTAGCTACAACCTGTTTGACAGTGAGCATTTTGAACTTCAGTGACATTCCTGAGAGGTTTAGATGACGTAAGTCTAAGATTTGACGCAACCCCCCATCCCTCTTTGGAACTATGAAATACGGGCTGTAAAACCCAGACTCCCTGTCTAGAGGAGGGACCACCTCGATGGCCTCCTTCCTTAATAGGGTATTCACTTCTTGTTCCATCACCAGAGCCTGCTGGGGGCCGACTACTGTCGGTGTAACCCCAATGAATGTTGGCGGTGGATGGCCCAACTGAATGCGATAGCCTCTTTCTACTGTGTGCAGGACCCATTGGGATACATTTGGCAGTAGTTTCCACGCTGCTAACTAATGTACTAAGGGAATCAGTCTCTCGAGACTGACCTCTGGTGTAAGAGGCCCCCGAAGGGGCGGCGAGCGTCTCAGCTCTGCTACGCTCATGGGTGGAAATAACTGAGAGCAGTGCTCGCTGGAAGCCGCTGCGCCCTGAAACTCTGGCAGGGTTGGCAGACCCAACTCCTGAGGGTACTGAGGTGAGACGGGCACCGTGTAATGAGGTGGACACCGCTCTACCCCAGTAGGGGCCGCCCTCTTTAGTCGTGACAAAATGCGTCATGACTTCTTGGCCGTGGACCTCCCAGCCTGAAGTAAGGCTCCATCGGATTCGGAATAGGCTGAGAAGTCGCTGACTCAGAACGTTGCTTCAGCCTCTGGTCCCGAAACGGGGAACACGGGCGGCAACGCTCTGTTTGAACGTGGAGGGGGCTGCTCCCGCCCAGCAGTCCCTCCAGTACATCTAACTACACAAGTTAAATAACTGTCATTATATTCCTCAGAATTTAATGCAGTCAAACAATCAGACAAAGCACGGTCTGGATTGTGATACAATACACATTGAAGTGATATATTAACTTCTCAGTCATTAAATTTCTCTGAATTTAATGTAATCAGTCAATCAGACAAGTAAACACCATCTATATTGTGATAAAGTACACATTGAAGGGATAGAACTAACTCCTCCTTATTAATTGGAGTTTAAACAATCAGACAAGCGGTCGGGTATGGAAAAATTCACATCAAAACTGAAAATGATGTAATACACACGTTGCCTCGACAGCACGCGAATAGCTTAGTCACACAAACAATATTAATCCCCTCGGAGATTAAATAGCTGCTTATTAACGCTGCCCGTATAATCTTAGGCATAACACTGTTTGTTGTATACTGATGCTTATGCAACTTTATGTTTGTGCAACTACAAGCTTGCAGACGCCGTGTCATTCTCCTCGGAGAAAGAAAGGTAGAGCGTCAAGCCCGATGCCCGGGGGGAAGAACCGAAGCTTGGGCTTCCGAATCCAGGAATCGGGCAGATCTGTTGAGTAAGGTAGGAGATAAGGACGTGCCCGTCTCCATTCCCTCCAGCCGATCGATCTGCTAACCCAACGAATTCCGGCGCTGCTCCGCCTCGGCGAAAACGGGACCAGTATCGCGAGGAATATTGGCGAAAGCTCACTTCTCGAAGAGAGCCCTCCGGGATCGAAGTGGACGTGAAATCATATGCAGCGCGCTTTGATCCCGGGCAGACTATGCACAGACTGTGTGTATCCCCGCTTCTAATGTTTAGCTTTGTTGAGCAGGGAGGAACACACAATCTGAATGCGGTCTGGATTCACCCTTCAGATGCCTAGTCTTAGCTTTGCTCTTTGACATACTATAGCTACTTAAAGGAGCTAATAGTGACAAACGACAATAAATAAGACTGACAAGACAGAATGACATGCACACACAGAGCGCTTGCTGAAAGACAAGAAGCTGAAGTTAGCTGTGTGGCACGTGCCTTTATAGCTTCCTGGTCGCTATGTCACCCCACCCGTGATGTCACGCCCTTCCATTGGACAGATTGCACACGATATTCAGAGTTGATCTTGCCAAAGACGTTTCCCCAAAGCGTTCGACGCAGCTCGAGTTCCTGAAGAGGAACAGCCTGAAGAGCAACAGGCATTTTCAAAATGATATAATAAAATGATATAATAAATGATCTGTGTAGTATTTTGAGCTAAACTTCATAGACACATTCTGGGGACAACAGAGACTAATAGTACATATTGTAAGAAGGGGCATAATAAGTCTCCTTCAAATCAAATCCATGCAAAACACAGTACTAACGTAAACATAGACATCTGTTTCTATATGCATGAATAATGTAATAATGATTTAAGTTTTTTTCAACTGCTTACACGCAAAAGCTTTACTTGTAACAAAACTTCTGAAAGCTGACACTCAAATAGCAGAAGCACACACCAAATCTGCACAACCATACATTAATTTGTGGCCTTTGACTCAGTTTTCAATCAAAAAACGTTTCGCAAAACACAACACACAATTCTTAATATAACACACAAAAATGTAACAGGAATTACAGCAAAGGAGTTTGCAAATGTTTGCTTTTGAGGTGTGTTTTTGATATTTCGAAAGCAGTGCTTCATTTTGCAATACATGCCTGGCATTTTGCATTTTGTTGCAATTCATGGAATTGTGTGTAAAGTTTTGAAAACGTGTGTAAGCAGTTGAAAAAAACATCTCGGGTTACTTGACTGTAACCCTGTTCCCTGAAAAAGCAGGAACGAGATGCTGCTCTCAATAGCGCTAATGAGAACATTCTTTGTTCGACCGGTTGTGAAGCACGTGTGTCAAACACGCCAAGAATTGGCTTAAATAACCTCGGTAGGTGACGTCACATATTACACGCACCTGAAGGTTATAAATAAACGTGACACGGAAACACCCTCAGGTTAATATTTGTCTGAAAGGACGTCCGGGCACGTTTACACGTTTACAGTGTGTGCCGCATCACACACTTGCTGCAAGGGTACACCTCTTGCTAAAGCCATTGAATATGCAACCCCCCTGGTTGAATGAGCCCTAACTCCTAGAGGTGAAGTTTGATCATGCGCCTCATAGGCTAGGGCAATAGCATCCCTCACCCAATGTGAAATTGTTTGCCTGGTGGGAGCCGCCCCCCGGTTGTGGCCCCCATGGCATATGAAAAGTTGCTCAGACTTACGCCACTGGCTAGTGCGGTGGACGTAAATCTGAAGAGCACGTATTGGACACAGTAAGTGAAGTCTTTCCTGCTCCGGTGTCGTGAATGGCGGAGGACAGAAGGCTTCGAGAATGACCGGATGTATGGTTGAGAAAGAAACTTTCGGAAGATAATTAGGGTGAGGATGCAAAATAACTTTAGCTCGCCATCGAGGAGGGATATTAGATCTGAGAACCAGACTCTGGTCGGCCAACGGGGCGCTATCAGTAAGAGGTGAGACCCCTGTTGACGGACCTTGGCCAGGACTCCCGGGAGCAGAGCAATCGGAGGAAAAGCGTAAAGACGCAGTCTGGGCCACGCATGGGCCATCGCGTCCAGACCCAGGGGAGCTGGGTGAGTCAGAGAGAAATGGAGGGGACATTGTGCTGTCTCCTGTGTAGCAAAGATGTCCACCTCTGCTTCGTAAAATCTTTCCCAGATTTGACTCACTACTTCGGGGTGGAGTTTCCATTCTTCGTTTGTCACAGCTTGTCTGGACAACAAATCTGCTCCCACATTCATATGCCCAGGAATGTACATCGCCTTGAGGGACAGGAACTTGTCCTGTGCCCAAAGCAGGACCTGCTGCGCTAACTTGTTCAAGCCGCGTGAACGCAGTCCGCCCTGGTGATTTATGTAAGAGACTACAGTCGTCATAGAACGGCCGATGGCACGGGCCGTCTGCTTAGTCGCGCAGAGACAGATCTGTGGCTTGGCGAAGTTCTAAAAATGCCTCTTCATCGATGGACCCGCCTGTGCTCAAGTCTTTTAGCAGATCAGCCTGGTACGCCTGCAGAACCGCCATGGTATGCAGGGCAGCACCAGCCTGACCCGCCGCCTGAAAAGCTTTCCCCACCAGCGAAGATGTCATTCTGCACGGCTTGGTGGGAAGCGTAGGCTTTTTAAGGGACGATGAAGTCCCAGGGGAGAGATAGCTCGCAAGCGTCTCTTCCACCTGGGGCATCATCATATAGCGCCGTGCCTTTGAATCAACGATAGTCGAATAAATCGACGTCGACGGCACGAAGACACGGGACGAATATGGCTTACTCCACGACCGTACTAGCTCATCGTGGAGATCACCAAAAAAGCTACTGAGGCCCCTCCCCTTGGCCACCCGACAGAAATCTGTCGTCTAATTTTGAGCGTTTGGGGGTCTCTTGCTCCTGTGGCCAGTCTAGCTTTAAACGATCGACTGCCTGAGTTACCACCTCAAGTAGCTTCTCATATGCTTTATCATCGTGGGAGGAGCGCTCTGAGGTGGCACTTTCCATCTCAACAGAAGCAACAGATGAAGTCTCCTCGGGCCGTTCAGAAGAAGTGCCGGGGCGCGCTTGAGAAACGGACGCGAGGGCTTCATGATCTGGCGAGAGCGCGAGAGAAAGGGGCGGAGTCATGCCACGCGCCTCGGTCCGATCGACACGCGACCCCCAGGATCTTAATGAGGGAGAATCTGCCGGCTCGTAATTTTTGAAAAACGCGAGCCGCGCGCGAAGCACTTTAATAGATAACATGTCACAGTGCTCGCATTCTCCCTCGAGCCCGAGGGCAGCGTGCTCTTCCCCCAAACACTCAAAACAGAATCTGTGAGGATCATCCTCTGAGATGAGCCTCTGACACGGAGGCACGCATCTCTTATTTGATTCTGTCATTCTCTCTTTTTTTTCTTTCTTTTAATATTTCACTGCAACGCAGTGTTTTATTTATATTTTCTTATTTACTCAACTCTAACACACACACACACACAATGCGGTCCTTGAAGACAAAAAAACCTGAGGGTGTTTCCGTGTCACGTCTATTTATAACCTTCAGGTGCGTGTAATATGTGACGTCACCTACCGAGGTTATTTAAGCCAATTCTTGGGGTGTTTGACACATGTGTTTCACAACCGGTCGAACAAAGAATGTTCTCATTAGCGCTATTGAGTGCAGCATCGAGAGTAGCTTTTGATAAGGGAACTACTGTAATGAAAGTTCTAATAAATTCATACTACATTTTAATTATCTGGCCAGTTCAACTGTCTAACAGTTTTCAAAGAAAAAAAAGCTTATAGTGTGTAGAGGGCTAAGCGGCTGGTTTTGTCTATAGGGTGGCATTCTGCTCCAGCGGTGTGGTACACAGGCCCTAGGTGCACGGGATAAAGAGCGTTTAGATGGCTTTTGGCTGCGCCTGTGCTGCTGGTCTATCAGAGCAACAGTGGCAGCAATGAGGGAGAGCTCGGGATCAAATGCTGCTGATTTCCCAGACAAAGGGGGAGGATCAGCCACTAACCCGTGTGTGTGTGTGTGTGTGTGTGTGTGTGGTAGTGAGACTTACATATCACTAATGGCTCAAGGTCAGACTACTTAACTCTGCATTAGAAGAGTAACTAAAAGGTCTCTCTCTCTCTCTCTCTCTCTCTCTCTCAGTTGTTTAAACAGCATTAATTTTTACTAAAAGTTACAAGTTGAGTTGTACTTTATCAAATTTCATGTCTAATTAAGCAACTAAATTAAGTGTGATATAAGAGGATGTTCAACAAGGTAAAAGTGTAAAGTGGGATTTAATTTTATCCAATGAGAATTGATTGGATGGTAAAAACTGGACAGTTGAAGAGGAATGAGCAACAAAAATCATTTTAGAGGAGGAGCAATTTTTTACATTATATGATGATTAATGATCAGTGATTCCAAACCTTTTTGCCTTTACAATAATATCTTTCTTTTATTTATTTAGCAGATGTGACATTACATTGAATGTTTGTATTTTTATTAGTTCATGCAATTTTGCACAAATGCATTGTTAATTAATTCAGTAAAAAAATACTAATTTTTAGTGAAATAATTATTTTAGTAAATAAGTATTAAATTATTCATTATGAACCAATTTTTTTCATTGATTGATTTTCCCAGTATTATTTTGCTGGGAGGGAATATTCTTCTGTATGCTTAGTATCTGGATGAAATCACTGGTTTGCTGTCAGAACAAATTTGTTCATAAATGTGCTTTTCCGATTTTTCATCTCTTATTTTTGTCTTAAACAGTTATGCTCCCGGTTTGATCTTCGCTCATTGGGTAAATATAGAGTTTCTGTCCAAACCAGTTTTGATTTCCAATCGTGAAATGACTTGCAGAGCAGTTCAGTCACCTTTATTATATAGCAGTTCAGTTATGCAGGAAGCTTGTAAGTCCTTAAGCTTGGGAGATGAGAAAAGTCAACGTTTGCGCAAAGAAAATTTGAATTTAAAGTTGAAAGCAGTTGCAGTGTGTGACACTGGGTGCTCTTGACCCATTTGGAGAACTTGTGCACCAGAACTGTGCAGTCATTACAAGTGCATCAATGTACAGCAGTAGAGCACATCACCCGCTCTTTAAACTCTTTTGAAGCAGCAGAAAGTTAAATCTATGCAAAGTAGAATTACACCCAGCCAGAGAAAGACTGAACCTCAACACTTTGAAGTGTGAGAAGGATAGAGATGTTCTGCAGTCTGTTCAAAGCCATCACGCCATTCTGTTCCGGAGCATTCTGCAGAACAACTACATCACTGAACTCTGTTTTAGAGAAGATTTACAGAGGATCTGGAAACATGATAAGCAGAGAAGCTCTGATTCGTCTGAAATGAAGGCGAGATGAAACAGGCCCAGATATTAAATATACATGTCTGTGTAGAAAGGTGTCCTGGATTTCTGCTCATTTTGTCGTGTTTGTAGATCTGAAAGGTTACGAGTGAACATGAGGAAGCAAGACTCTTTTTCCTCTTCCTGACATGCTGTTTGATCTACGATAATTGTGAACCGACAGAATTTTGGTGGATCAGATGGTCGGGACTCATGTATGATTGTGAAAAGTACACACTGCATATTTAAACGATATAGCAGGGATTATTCAAAAAACGTTTGACAGTTTATTTTTTTGTTTGTTTGTTTGTTTTTTGTTTTCTTAACATACAACCATTTTCATCATTGATAATAGCAGCATATTAGAATGATTCCTGAAGATCATGTGACACTGAAGACAGGAGGAATGATGCTGAAAATACAGCTGCACATCACAGCAAGAAATCGCATATTAAGTATAAATTCACATAGAAAGCAGTTATTTTAAATTGAATTCAAATTTAATAATAATTATGTTTTACTGTTAATTAATACTATGTCACTGAATGATATATAGTGCTTTGAACAAAAACATTGGGTTACAGTTTATTGTAAGTATTGGTTTTGTTGTTACGGTGTAATTAAATACTCTGTAATCTTTATTTACTACATGTACTTACTATGAGACTATGGTTAGGGTCTAGTTTAGGATTGGTTGCTTTCAATTACTTGTAACAACTGTTATTACTAAGTATCTATATGTAATGTGATGTGTTAATGTCTTCATTATGAACCAGACATGAATCACACCTTAAATCATGTTGCTTGTTATGGAGGGGCGTACCATTACTTTTGGGTAGCCCTTTAAGTGCACACACTGTAAAATAAAGTGCAACCCTTTTTAGCCTGGTGAACAATAAAACAGATGAAAAATCTCATAGAGTTGCACTCGATTCACTTGGACTAGTAAGAAATCACCTAAATACCACAATTAGCACTTTTTCAACTTTTTCAAGGGCGAACAGCTCTCACCTTTTCTTCTTCTTCAAAAAAGTAAAAATCTCACAGTGCACTATTGTTCAGTCTGATGTATTTATGTTGCAGCTGTCAGCTTTATTTGTGCTGCTCTGCTTATACAATTCCTGCAGGGCAACACAATGGGAGACGTGTCACTGATCCGGCCCACGTATGTGTGTGTGTGTGTGTGTGTGTGTGTGTGTGTGCGCGTGTCCCGCAGGTCCAATGGTGAAGCTACATCACCGTTCCCCTCGGCAAAGAGGACAGCAGCCCAAGCTCGTGAACAGCCCGAAAGACAGTCTTTATTACAGCCATCTCAATGTGAGTTCAAAGCCTTTCATGGAAGCCTTTGTCTAACTTTGTTTCCAGATGATAATACAATTAAAGCTACCTGTGCCAGACCCCCGAGCCCCCACCCCCACGCCGCTCCGCCGTTCTGTTGTCTCCACCATGTGCTTTGGCGCTTTATCTGTTGCTTTCATGTGAGGATGTCTCCCTTCACGGTGAATAATTGATGTGGTTTATCAAAGCCGTGCAAGATGCCTGCCTCATCAGCCTCAGCCGCACGCGCTTTGATCAAGAAAAATTATGCTGTGACTTCTGATATTATCAGCATCTGCACACATTCAACACAAAATCACTTTGAATTAAAAATTAATGATTCTCTCGCGCATGTTCGTTGCTTCGCGCTTGTCTTTTCTGAAGCTTTACTAACTCTGTGCATGTGTGTGTGTGTGTGTGTGTGTGTGAGTGTGTGTCTTTGCGTGCACTGGTTCTGTGTCCTCTCTGCAGAGAAGTCTGGATTATCAGGGGAGCAAGTGGAAACCCAGAAAACTGGGGTAAATAACAGCTTTCCTTCTTCATATCTAAACACCCCACCAGCGCAGGAGGGGAGCTGAGAAGACCACGGCTCTGTTTGCTTCTCATGCAAATGCGCAGCTGAAAATACGAGCTATTTTAGATGCGCCCTTTTCCCCCTATTAGTTTTGGGAGGAGAGAAGACGTGATTTAAGAATGCATGTATTAATTGTGAGATATGTGACCTCACAGTCTGTGAAGTTAAGCCTGGTTCCGCTAATACCTCCAGCAGGCTGTATATCAGCACTCTTTATGAAAGGATTAACCGTTTCTTGCTTTTACTTTCTTTTATTTATTTATTATTTTTAACCCCTGTGAAAAGTAAGAGAGCTTTCTTGCCTGTATAGTTTGTCATTTTAAAACACTATTTCATCAGTTTAGCACCTTTAATTTGCAGCACTGGAGTTGCTTAACCACAGAGATGTTTCAGAAACAAATGCAACTGGAGACATGAGAAACTCAAAAGAGACAGAGAAACACACACATTAAGAGTAGGGGAAATGGAAATGGTATTGTGAAAAAAGTAGGGTTGATAGCGAAGATGCTGTGGGGACTCAGTGGGAATTAGTTTTAGTATTTCAGAGTGATAAATGATCTTCCTCCCACAAAGGGAAAGTCTGGATGTTTTGACTCTGAGGAGCTCAAAGAATATGTGAGGCTAAGTGAAGATAGTGGAAAGGTCATTAAAGTATATTAGAAACTTAATAGAAATGAGAAGAGACATGCAGCCAATTAAATTTAGAATCTAATTAGGGAAATTTGCATGTTCTGCAATTTTTAAGTACTTAAAATTATATTTTTAACAGTATTTTGCTAATTTGTCTATCATTATTATGTATGCAGTTTTTATGAGCTCATATTAGTTGAGAAATTATGTTTAAATGTAATGTAAATTTAATTAATGTAATGAATTAATTTACCACACTATTTCATTGGACTACAGAAGACAAAGCGCAAAGTATACTTTATTTGGCTCAAGGGGAAATTTATGGGGAAAAAAATAGTAATATTAATAATAATAATAATTAATAATAATAATAATACATGTGTGAAAATAAACAAATAAAAAACTATTCAATAAAGTTGAGGTCATTTTAAAAAGCTGTACTTATTATTGAACTTGTTTCATTTATAACATGGAGCTCTGTATCTCAGAAGGTACAAATGATGAGAGGTACCACTGAATTTTCTTCATCTGGTGAAGTATGCAGTGCTCATATATAAATTGAAGATTATGGCGCTCTTTCCTCAGCATTATTCTTATTGCTGTCTATAGTGCATCAGCTTCACACTAAGATTTCCAAATCACACAGGTATAACATAACTAAAATCCTTTCTAAAACATTTTTTTTTACACAATTGTCTTATCAATCTTACAAAAACAATATACATAAAAGTACAACCTTTGATGTGTGTAAAAAAAAAAGGGAAAGACTGAATATATATATCATTTCTTCTTCTTTTTTTTATGTCCACGTTATGTTTACTGCAAGGAACTACTTGAAAAAACACCTAAAAAACCTGATATATCCAAGTTAATTCAGTTACATTAATTCTTCTTATTATTATATTATTTATTTATTAATGGAGGAAGTTTTATCTGGCTCCTCCCCAGACCATAGACTGTAAAAAATATGGACAAAGCGTCTGTGACGTCACCCATAGACTTTCTGAAGAATGGGTTTGAAGCCGTTTATGGGGGGTATGGGCAGCGCCATCTTGGAAAATCTTGGGAAATCCTAACTCCGCCCACCTTCTGACGTAGCGCACTTCACTCAGCTCGCTCTGCAAATTCGGTCATCTCTGTGTATATTTTAGGCAACGAAATATGTTATAAAACACCATACTAACTATTTTCGTTTTCATTAAAAGAAATCTTAAACATTATAGCATTATATATTATTTCATGATACAGAAACAGTAGTATTATATGTCAACTGAATTAAAAAATGGCGCTTCTTGTTGTCATTCTCCGTGGCGCTGCCTTGTCAGCTGTCAATCAAGCTGTCAATCAAAGTTAACCACGCCCTTATTGTCATATATTTTATATCTAAATACGATCTAAACTAACGAGTTATAAAAAAAATTCACAGCCCTCACAGTTGTCAGGCACTCGGAAGCTATCTAAGAATACAATAAAAGTCCATGGGACCAACCTGTAAAAGCATGAATTTATGCTGTGAAAACGGACATTTTAACATGGGGCTATGGACATTTGCTCCCTTTTGGGACCTTCCCCTGGCGGATTTTCGATGTATTGCAGTTTTTCGCACTTCCGGGTAGGCTTCATTTTTCAGATCAGAATGTTGCCGCTTGCCCCAAACCCAAAGACTGCCACTTCCATCGCCCCTCCCATTATCTCATCTAGATTAATTTAGCTCCGCCCACCAAAGTCGGTGAGAGAGCACTGTCCCAGTACACAGTTAAACACAGACTACCAGCCAGCACCTTACATGGTGACCAAATTATCCACTTAGATACATATTACATCATGGTTATAAGTATTTAAAGGGACAGTTCATCCAAAAATTTAAGTACTGTCATCATTTAGTCTCCCTAATTTTGTTACAAACCTGTTTGACTTACTTTGTTCTCTGAATGATATATAAATTCTGAATAAATTCATTGATTTGTTTGTTTGTGCTTACCATTGTCAATAATTGACAAAGCTGTATGATTACAAAAAAATTGACATTTACATATCGAGTCCTATAATCAACTTCTTTAAACCATGACAAAAGATTATTAAAAAAATAATAATAATAATTTAATGTAATTTACTTTTCATTTGATGTTATTACAAAGTGCACTTCTTAAAAGTAATTTAAAGGGATAGTTCACCCAAAAATGAAAATTACGTCATTAATGACCCTCATGTCATTCCAAACCTGTAAGACCTCCGTTCATCTTTGGAACACAGTGTAAGATATTTTAGATTTAGTCCGAGAGCTTACTGTCCCTCCATTGAAAGTGTATGTACGGTATACTGTCCATGTCCAGAAAGGTAATACAAACATCTTTAAAGTAGTCCATGTGACATCAGAGGGTCAGTTAGAATTTTTTGAAGCATCGAAAATACATTTTGGTCCAAAAATAACAAAAACTACGACTTTATTCAGCATTGTGTTATCTTCCGGGTATGTTGTGAGCCGCGTCTAAAAGGCAAAGGTGGAGGTGTTGCTTCAATTTATAACAATGTTTTCAGGATTTCTCAGAGGGCAGGCTTCAAGTATAACTCGTTTGAAGTAATGGTGCTTCATATAACATTATCCAGAGAAACAAATGTTAATATTAAATCCCCTGTTATGTTTGTACTGGCTACTGTATACAGGCCACCAGGGCACCATACAGACTTTATTAAAGAGTTTGTTGATTTTACATCCGAGTTAGTTCTGGCTGCAGATAAAGTTTTAATAGTTGGTGATTTTATATCCATGTTGATAATGAAAAAGATGCATAAGGATCAGCATTTATAGATATTCTGAACTCTATTGGTGTTAGACAACACATTTCAGGACCTACTCTATTGTCGAAATCATACTCTAGATTTAATACTGTCACATGGAATTGATGTTGATAGTGTTGAAATTATTCAGCCAAGTGATGATATCTCAGATCATTATTTAGTTCTGTGCAAACTTCATATAGCCAAAATTGTAAATTCTACTTCTTGTTACAAGTATGGAAGAACCATCATTTCTACCACAAAAGACTGCTTTTTAAGTTATCTTCCTGATGTATCCAAATTCCTTAGCATATCCAAAACCTCAGAACAACTTGATGATGTAACAGAAACTACTCCAAATGGACTCTCTCTTTTTTAGCACTTTAAATAAAGTTGCTCCTTTACACTTAAGGAAGGTTAAGGAAAACAGTTTGACACCATGGTATAATGAGCATACTCGCACCCTAAAGAGAGCAGCCCGAAAAATGGAGCGCAGCTGGAGGAAAACCAAACTAGAGGTATTCCGAATTGCTTGGCGGGAAAGTAACCTATCCTACAGAAAAGCATTAAAAACTGCTAGATCCGATTACTTTTCTTCTCTTTTAGAAGAAAACAAACTTAACCCCAGGTATTTATTCAATACAGTGGCTAAACTAACGAAAAATAAAGCCTCAACAAGTGTTGACTTTTCCCAACACCACAGCAGTAATGACTATATTAACTACTTTACTTCTAAAATTGATACTATTAGAGATAAAATTGCAACCATTCAGCCGTCAGCTACAGTATCACATCAGACAGTGCACTATAGACCCCCTGAGGAACAGTTCCAATCACTCTCTACTATAGGAGAGAAACAATTGTATAAACTTGTTAAATCATCTAAAGCAACAACATGTATGTTAGACCCTATACCATCTAAGCTCCTAAAAGAGGTGCTTCCAGAAGTCATAGATCCTCTTCTGACTATTATTAATTCCTCATTGCCATTAGGATATGTACCCAAAACCTTCAAACTGGCTGTTATTAAGCCTCTCATCAAAAAACCACAACTTGACCCCAAAGAACTAATTAATTATAGACCAATCTCGAATCTCCCTTTTCTGTCCAAGATACAAGAAAAGGTGGTATCCTCACAATTATATTCCTTCTTAGAGAAAAATGGTATATGTGAGGATTTCCAGTCAGGATTTAGACCGTATCATAGTACTGAGACTGCTCTCCTTAGAGTTACAAATGATCTGCTTTTATCATCTGATCGTGGGTGTATCTCTCTATTAGTTTTATTGGATCTTAGTGCTGCATTTGACACAATTGACCACAACATTCTTTTGCATAGACTTGAACACTTTGTTGGCATTAATGGAAGTGCATTAGCATGGTTTAAATCGTACTTATATGACCGCCATTAGTTCGTAGCAGTGAATGAAGATGTATCATATCGATCACAAGTGCAGTATGGAGTACCTCAAGGCTCAGTACTAGGGCCGCTACTCTTTACGCTTTATATGTTACCCTTGGGAGATATCATCAGGAAACATGGTGTTAGCTTTCACTGTTATACTGATGATTCTCAGTTCTATATTTCTTCGCGGCCCGGTGAAACACAACAATTTGAAAAATTTATGGAATGCATAGTCGATATAAAAAACTGGATGACGAGTAATTTCTTACTGCTAAATTCTGAAAAAACAGAGATGTTAATTATAGGACCTAAAAACTCTGCTTGTAATAACCTAGAACACTGTCTAAGACTTGATGGTTGCTCTGTCAATTCTTCGTCATCAGTTAGGAACCTAGGTGTGCTATTTGATCGCAATGTTTCCTTAGAAAGCCACGTTTCTAGCATTTGTAAAACTCAAAAATATATCTAAATTACGGCCTATGCTCTCAATGTCAAATGCAGAAATGTTAATCCATGCATTTATGACCTCAAGGTTAGATTATTGTAATGCTTTATTGGGTGGTTGTTCTGCACGCTTAGTAAACAAACTACAGCTAGTCCAAAATGCAGCAGCAAGAGTTCTTACTAGAACCAGGAAGTATGACCATATTAGCCCGGTCCTGTCAACACTGAACTGGCTCCCTATCAAACATTGTATAGATTTTAAAATACTGCTTATTACTTATAAAGCCCTGAATGGTTTAGCACCTCAGTATTTGAATGAGCTCCTTTTACATTATAATCGTCTACGTCCGCTACGTTCTCAAAACTCAATTTGATAATACCTAGAATATCAAAATCAACTGCAGGCAGCAGATCCTTTTCCTATTTGGTGCCTAAACTCTGGAATAACCTACCTAACATTGTTCGGGAGGCAGACACACTCTTGCAGTTTAAATCTAGATTAAAGACCCATCTCTTTAACCTGGCTTACACATAACATACTAATATGCTTTTAATATCCAAATCCGTTAAAGGATTTTTAGGCTGCATTAATTAGGTAAACCGGAACCGGGAACACTTCCCATAACACCCTATGTACTTGCTACATCATTAGAAGAATGGCATCTACGCTAATATTTGCCTGTTTCTCTCTTATTCCGAGGTCACCATAGCCACCAGATCCAGTCTGTGTCCAGATCAGAGGGTCACTGCAGTCACCCGGATCCAGTACGTATCCAGACCAGATGCTGGATCAGCACCTAGAAAGGACCTCTACTGCCCTGAAAGACAGTGGAGACCAGGACAACTAGAGCCCCAGATACAGATCCCCTGTCAAGACCTTGTCTCAGAGGACCACCAGGACAAGACCACAGGAAACAGATGATTCTTCTGCACAATCTGACTTTGCTGCAGCCTGGAATTGAACTACTGGTTTCGTCTGGTCAGAGGAGATCTGGCCCCCCAACTAAGCCTTGTTTCTCCCAAGGTTTTTTTCTCCATTCTTTCACCGATGGAGTTTCGGTTCCTTGCCGCTGTTGCCTCTGGCTTGCTTAGTTGTGTTCACTTCATCTACAGCGATATCGTTGACTTGATTGCAAATAAATGCACAGACACTATTTAACTGAACAGAGATGACATCACTGAATTCAATGATGAACTGCCTTTAACTATCATTTTGCATTATTGACACACTGTTTTCCTAATGAATGTTGTTCAGTTGCTTTGATGCAATGTATTTTGTTTAAAGCGCTATATAAATAAAGGTGACTTGACTTGACTTGACATATTTATAGATCAATGCAAAACTATACAGGTATTCAAGGGCAGGCTTTAAGATGGTTTAGATCATACCTGTCCGATTGCAACCACTTTGTTTATTTAAACAGCAGTCATCTCAATTATCACCAGTAAAGTATGGAGTGTCACAAGGATCTGTCCAAGGTCCTCTGCTATTTTCAATATATTATAACAATAAAGCAATAATTATTGCTTAATTAAATTGGCTTCAGACATAACTCATACAGTCAGATTTTAGAAACTCAACCATCTGTAGAAGAAGATGAATGAAGATGTATCCTCGGCACATGACTGGCAGTGGCAGCATCTCTCTCTGTTCTTCAGAGAAATGTGTTTCAGTCTTCAGTAACTTCAAGCACAGCATTACAATCCCAACAATATGAAGTCACTCATAGGTTGCTTTGTTATTTGTTGCCCTTTATTTCTTCTATTTTTTTTTCACCTCTTTCTGTGACTGTAGTCTTGTTTGCTATGGCAGACTGTCAGATCAGACACGTTTCACCCTAATACACCTGACAGACAGTGCAGATGTCACATGGCATGAATGAATGAAGAATTTAATGACAGAGCTCACTGAGTTTGGAGACGTTGATGTCCTGTGGTGTCGTTAAAGTCATTCAGGACACAACAGCAGTTATTCTGCAGAAACTCTGACTTTCTGATGACTTTCTACACATATACAGTGGCCCCAAAACATACTTAGACATTAAAAATACATTAACGTCTCTGCATTATCAAACCAAGTGGCATTTATTTTAAAGATAGCAAACACACTTTTAAAGGAAAACATTGACAGAAATTGAACTAATAAAATAGATAACTATGCGTGTAAAATTGTGAGATATAAATGTATAAAAATTTGTGAGAAAAAAAAATTTATATTTTATGGCAGATAAAAAAATAAACTGAATTGGGAGACTCGGAATTGCATTAAAGAAAGAAATTTTGTGATTAAAACATATCATAATTCACCCTTTTCCACACAGATTTGCAAGAAAAAGTCCAAATTGTGCAAACCAGTGTTAATTTTGACAGGCATTTTTGATTTAGTCTTAGTCTTTATCTTGAGACAAAAATGCTTAATAGTCTTAGTCACATTTTAGTCATTTGAATCTTTCATAGTTTTAGTCTAGCTTTAGTCGACGAAAAGTCATTGCATTTTTGTCAACTTTTAGTCATTACTATTTGTCAAGCTGAAGTTAGCAACATTTATTTTGGTAGTTATTTTATATGTAGTCTTCAAACTAAAATATTAATTAATTATTCTCTATTGGTGCTGAGGTCATTGATTCAGATCACTAGTTGGCTTTTTTTGTAATCTATCCATCCACTGCGCCTGCCATACTGAAAATAGATCACAGTCTATGGACTTAGACTAGATATGCAAATGCCCCTTATCCGACAGGAATCCAGTAGCCAAAGACAGTAGCCTATAGGATGTATTTTGAATGTCCGGCAGTCCTCAAATAACATTATAGTCCCATCTAGTCTTGTTAACGAAGACGCGGCATAAATTTTGTCATGGTTTTTATCATCAAATATTAGTTTTAGCTTGTCAACGTCTCATCTTCGTCACAGAAAAAATTTTTTGTTAACAAATATTTTCCGTCATCGTCTTCGTTAGCGAAATTAACCCTGGTGCAAACAATTTTTTTATTATTATTATTACATAGTGGAAAGGAGCTTTTTATATAACTGATTACATGAAATCAACCAGTAATGTGACACTTTGTGGTTGTGAGTTTTGTTATATAGTAGGCTAGTGTATCATGTTGATAGTTAGTGTGATTGTCTACACCTTTGGTTCCTCTGCTAGTGGAACCGTGTCATATATCCACTGAAAATCATTTAAACACCAGCTGAATAAAAGACATTAAACAAAAAGTAGAAAGAAAAATGAAGGTAGTGAAGAGGAAAGCAGTTGTTGATATTTTATACCTACTGCCGTGACACTCAGACATGTTTAAGTGTGGTTTCAAATAAGGTTCTTATATAAAGCTGTGAAGGTAATTCACCTAATTTTTTTTTATATATATCATAAACAATCAAATGGTGCTGAAAATCAAATAATAAATTAACTTAACATTTAATGAATGTTTATTTAAAAGTATTTTAAAGTAAATTGTCCTCATTGTGTAAAACTGCTTTTTAGGGCCCTTCCCCTTTGAGATGTTTATAACAACCCTGCACTCTCAGAGATGGATTTGACCTTATCTCGTAGCATCAGGCAATATCTGCATTTCAAAGCCTCTCATGGTGATGGAAAATTTGAGGAATACCCTACAATGTCTTTCTTATTTTTGATTCACATCCTTGATATAATTCTTTCATTAAACACAGTTTATCAAACCAATAATGATACAATCATTAATTTGAATTCTCCTCAAGGAGGCAGATAATATTAGCACATGAAAAGTGATTCTGCGCGTTTGATCCCCCCTCAGAGAAACACGGAGACAAAAAGACATGAAGAGAGCAAGATAAGACTGTTATGAATGCCTCGCATTTCAAATTTTTTTCAACTTTGTTCTTTTAACATTTCTTTGTATTACTTTTTCTCTAAATCTTTTATTCAACACCTCCATCCTGCCGTGATGTTGTTGTAGATGAGGAATTCTGGACATAGCTCTCTCTGGGATGAGAAAGGCCGCACCACGCACACAAGCTGATTTGTGGTGCTGTTTTTTTTTTATTTTTTTTTTATTTTATTTGCATATCATTTGGTTCATCTGCAGTTGTTGACCCCTCAGGGCCCGCAAGAAAATCTGATCTTTAGTGAAGATGTAGACAAATCTTTTTCTCTCAAACACCCTCCATGTCTTTCAATTGCTTTCAGGTTAAAAAAAGCTTGCTTGCCTTATTGACAAGGTTAAATTTGCAATATTTTTAAAGAATAAATAAATATTGCACACATATTCAAACACTTGCAATATTAGACAGGTATTTACAATACAAATTGTGGCTATTAGGTGATGTACATGAGTGTGTTTTTGAACTTAAATGTAAACAAATGGTCTCACCATTGATGCATATCTGTGTTTGTTGCCAATTGCCACAGTAATTTATTTTGATTTGATGGTTTTCCTCCAATACTGCTGTCAATCCATTTTTATTTTATTTTGTTTTGTTTTTGTTTTTTTGAAAATGATGAAGAAGTGGAAGAGTTTGCCTATATTTCGGTTGAAAGGATGTATGACATTTTTTGAGAAGCCAATCTGACATTTGTTCAGTAGATTTCTGTTACTAAAGAAGTGGATCAATTTGCTCTAGTGTTTTCCATGTGACTTTGTTGACAATCATCCCATAATAATTATTATAATCAACACTTTGGGGTAATGAATCATCAGATCGATCTGCTCATCCTGCTCGTTTAACCCTCTGGGGTCTGAGGTGATTTTGGGGCCCTTGAGATGTTTTGACATGCCCTGACATATTTCAGCTACTTACTTAATACTGTTGGTCAACGTGTAATATATATATATATATAGCTGCAGGTCATATAATTAGAATATCATCAAAAAGTTGATTTATTTCACTAATTCCTTTCAAAATGTGAAACTTGTATATCATATTCATTCATTACACACGGACTGATATATTTCAAATGTTTATTTCTTTTAATTTTGATGATTATAACTGACAACTAAGGTAAATCCCAAATTCAGTATCTCAGAAAATTAGAATATTGTGAAAAGATTCAATATTGAAGACACCTGGTGCCGCACTCTAATCAGCTAATTAACTCAAAACAACTGCAAAGCCTTTAAATGGTATCTCAGTCTAGTTCTGTAGGCTACACAATCATGGGGAAGACTGCTGACTTGACAGTTGTCCAATAGACGACCATTGACACCTTGCACAAGGACGGCAAGACACAAAAGGTCATTAGCCGCATTTCCACTGTCGGGCCAGTGCGAGCTAGGGCATTAAAGCGGGCCGGGCGGGGCTGATGCGTGGTTAGTAGGTTTTGGGGGAAAAGCCACAACAACTGAACACATCAGTGTTCAGGCCATCTTTTCTTCTCACAAAATCAATGTAATGAAAATGTTTCCATCCACTGATTATATGTTTTTCCATATTTCATCCTTGCCTGCTGCTTTGGTGACTTCATCACCAGACTAAGTTGTCACCGGGGTGATACCTTTTCAGAAGGCACACCATTGTACCAAAAGAGTCCATAATGTTACATTAAAGGTTCATATTAGTAGGCCTACCTAAAAAGGTTTTTCTGAGAGTTTGGTAACTGTAATATTATTACTGAAATCGTATTAGTATTAGACACACTACTTGTTAATGCAGAAAGTAATATTATTACTGTAACTAGATACTGACCAATACTGCTTATAACAAACACTAATTAGCCAGATTTGGGTTTTGGAATTCATTTTTATGTTCAACTGAAAGTTTAGATTTATTTCGGTCACACTTTATTCTCGCTATTAACAAACCATTAACTAAAACTTTTGCCTCAATAAACTCCTAATTTGCCATTTATTAATAGTTAATATGTATTAAGTATTGGGTAGGATTAGGGATGTAGAATATGGTCATGCAGAATATGTTTTTTTTTTTTTATAAGCACTACTATCTGCCAATATGTTAATAATAGGCATGCTAATAAGCAACTAGTTTTAACAATTGATCCCTGTGCTAAAGTGGTACCTTTATTTCTTGTTTATTACAAAGTACATGTGGCTTTACATGTACGATTATTGAAATGAATTAATGCGTAATTATAAATGACAGTAATTCCTATGCCTGCAGAAAGAGGCGGATAAATGATCATCATAAAGTTGTGTTAATAAGACGTTTGGCTAGCGTGAGTGTGTCATTGTGAGCATGCTGAATAGTTCTAGTGCTAATCACAGCTGGCTGTGTCCAGTTTTCTAGCGTTTGGATGAAGCAGTAATGAGAATATTCTGCGAGTATTATTCCCCGTCTGAGAATATTTAGTTCTTTTGAAAAGCGCCAGCTGAAATAGGTCACTCTAACACCCGCGAGTGCCTCTTTAAAGAACATCGAATCCATTAAGAGAGATCTTGTTCCCTAGATTATTTTGGCCCTGATTTGCCATGGAAATCAATTTTGAACAAGCTCTCTAGTTTTTGTGCTTGCCTCTGAAGTTCGCCCTTTTATGGTGTAGACTGTTCTTCAGTGGGCATCCTCGGCTAACCGAGACAACATCAGACTGAAGAAAGTTCGTGTGACGTATTGTTTAATAATCAGAAGCAGGTTGAGAATTAAACAGAGCTGTGGAACTGTCAAACACAATGCTTTTATTGACAAGCTAAAGCAATCGATGATCCCTAACTTGTGTCTGCTCCTGTAAACAATGCTGGGCCTGCACCTGTGCTCTTTAATATCTCAATAACTCTCCATAAAACCAGGACGGCCTATTCTTTGCGCTCATTAAAGCACCCTCTGCATCTGGAGCACCCGGCGATCTCTTTTAATGTGGTCGGCACACAACGCCGAACAGTTTTCCCCTGTTTGTTCTAGAGCATGTGTTTTCTTTTCCAAGTATGTGGAGATATTTTGCAGCCGTAATCTTTAGATAGAGCAGTATTTATTGTCAGACAGCACACTCTCTCATACTAATAGACAGGGTGGACTTCAAAGGGGGAACACAAATAGACTGGCATTGTCCTGTCTCTATATTCTCTAGAGTTCAAAGGAAGAGTTTTGAATAGCAGTGTTTCCAAAGCCTCTCTTTCAAACCTGCTGGGATGTAAAGCAGGTAACCTGCCATTGATACACAAGAACACACACACTCCTGCGTATATGTTCATTTGCTATGTGAGCCACATCTCGTAATCACGTCGGGATAATAAGACTGGGAATGAAAGTAAACACTTTATTTTGCCGTCTTTGCTCGCCGCCTCTCAGAATAAACAGGTACTTTAGGATATTTGCAGATTAGCGGTGTGCTGCTTTTACGCTGACTGATGTGTGACAGACAGACAGACAGGCATAAGAGCCAAACAGATGTCGGGTGCAGGAGTGGGCGCCCTCCCCGAAGACCGATTTAATGAAGAACCGCGGAAAGAGAGCGGGGTAGAGGAGAAAGACAGAAGGAGAGAGCGGAGTAGCATAAGATGTAGAAAGAGAAGGGCTGAGAGGGGGAGAAGGAGATAAAAGAGTGAGTGGAGTACGCACATCAAAGACTTGCTAATGATGCTGGATGCCATTAGGGCTTGTAGTGGCCTTTGTTTCGGTTTCCTAACACCTGCAATTTGTTGAGGGCTTTCTATGCCCCACTGAATTACCCACATTTGCATGAGCACTAAGTGAATACCGGAGGGATAAAAGTGGGAGATTATGCCCCACTGCATTTGGACTTGAATGTGGGCTATGGCCAAATCTGGCCAATGTTCGGCATCTGTCTCAGGAGTAACTGAGCTATTAGCCACCTGGGTCTAAAAGATTTACCAAACTAGTCTTTACTTTGCCAGTTGATTCACATGAACTTAAGTGTGTTTCCTCAATTATAGGCTGTTTTAGATCTCTAACATTTTTTTCCGAAAGTTTCTGGAAACTTTTCACCACTGCTTAATTGATCTTTATTTGTTTTGTTTTTTACATTTAAAAATGACTTAATGGGTACATTTCATCATTGTAGCCAGATTTTTGCTCCTAAAATATAAAAATCATTAAAAAAATGATATTGTTAAACCTGTATTTAAAAATTTTATGATTTATTGCATTACCAATTGGTAAGATTTTTTGTTTTTGAAAGCCTTTATTTATGAAGTCTTTTTATGCTCACCAAGGCTCCGTTTATTTGATCAAAAATGCTGTAAAAAAGTAATATTGGGTAATTTTATTGCAATATAAGATAGCTTTATAGTTCCATATATTTTTAAATAATAATTTAATATTTTGATCAAAGAAGAATTTTCAGCATCATTAATCAGTGACACATGATCCTTCAGAAATCATTCTAACATGCTGATTTGATGTTAAAAATTAATGTTGAAAACAGTTGTGCAAATTAATATTTTTATCGAAACTGTGATGCACAAGTTCAACAGAACTGCAATCATTTGAGATAGATAGATAGATAGATAGATAGATAGATAGATAGATAGATAGATAGATAGATAGATAGATAGATAGATAGATAGATAGATAGATAGATAGATAGAAAAACTAGCAAATCAGTATTAGCAAGCAAAAGAAAATGTTTAAAATGTATTTTCCACCACAGAAGGCTATAACAAGGACACAATGAAACAGAATGATGAATTTGATGCATCTAAATCTACTGCTAAAAACAAAAATTAAATAGACTGTGAAAAGTGTGATTTAAGAGAGTTTATCTTTCCAAAAGTGCCTATGAGAAAAATGCATGAGTCTGTAATCGTGAGGTATGATCTGAAGTCTGTCCTGCATGAGCATGGCCATAAGGAAGCACATGTAGCCCATATCTCCTGAAAATGAGCTAAAGTTTCTATTCCTGCGGGGCTTGGATAGATGTCTGGGGAAAATCAGAGCATGAAATTGCGATTAGCCCCTGTTGTTTGTGCAGACCAGGAATAGGCTACAGGACTTGGCATGGCCGAAGGTGTAACCTGTTTTGTTTGGCCTTGCTGAAGCCCTCCCAGATGGTGCTCGCAGCTGCCACTGAGTAAACGCAAGCAGGACGAGCGCTGAGAGAAGAAGTGGCCACGACCTGTTTACATTCAGGAGAGACAACAACAGATCTGTCCCTTACAGTCAGGACAAGCCATGGAAAGAGACTGTCTCAGTTCAGACGCTTTCTTACAGCTCGTCATAATCATATACACATAAACATTATGGGAAGTAATTCACCTAATTCAGCTTGAAACATTAGCTTCTCTACACTAAGCACTACAGAATATGAGTTCTGCCATCAAAATGAAAGTTTTATTTTAGTATTGATACTAGTTTTATTAATATTTTTAGTTGTAGTTACTTTAGTAATTTTACTGTGTTTTTGTCAGTTTATTGGTTTTTGTTCTGTTTTGTTTTGTTTTTGTCTATATATATATATATATATATATATATATATATATATATATATATATATATTATTTAGTTATTTTAGTAAATCTAATTAAATGTGCGAAAATGAGAAATGTTTCCTGACATAAAATAAGTTTAGGTTTTTTTGTTATATTTCATTTCAGTTAGTATTTATTTCAAGTAATTAAACTTTTTCATGGTTTTAGGTTTAGTTTTAATGATTGACCCTGAGTGAGATGACTAATGGGTTTCAAAATAATCACTAAAATGCCAAACTAAATATTTAATATCTCAGTTTTGTCCGTGATTCAAACACAGATTAAATGACACAAAGTCTGTTGCTCCTGATTCACCGCTTTTCATGCTAACAATAAAAATACCCCAGTATTCTCTCAGGTCTAATTAAAAATTTTAGAAGGGGTCAAAATTATTTCTCAAATTTTAATCAGATTTGGCAAGATACTTTGTTTACAAATTAATTTTAATTGAAACCTGTCAAATTCTCCCAAAGCCTAACAATCTGAGCTGCTATCTACGTACAGCTACTTTATATCTCTATAATTGTATTCAAACGATTCTATATGCATTTCACAGATTTGCATACAGGAGTACGCAGAAGAAACTTTATTTGAGATAAAGATGACACTTAAGTAGCGCTGAGAAGTTTCTGAATGTTTATTAATTTATTACATTTGTTCCATCTTTTGAAGGTTTGAACAATATCTCATATTACAGTGGGACAGCTATTGTTTAATATTGATTTGCACACAAAACAGTTTGTTGATATATATGTTTCTAGTAAAATCTAAATGATAATTATCTCGCTTTCTGCGATTAATTCAGCGGCGAAGAAAGCCTCGATTGTCTCAAGGACAAATCTGCACAGTGCTTCAAACCAAATCCGACCGAATCTAAAATGAGAGTAAAAATCTTTAAAATAGATGTTCTGGCCCCTCTGTATAATCCTAAACCTCTGATCACGCTCGAGGAAGCCAGACGTGACCCCCACAGTTACCCCGGGCCGGCGGGAACAGAGCGGGTCAGAGCTCCGATGCCACACACAGCGGTGAACGGGTGTTTAAGGGGCGACCTCTCCCTCATCTCCTGACCCGAGGCCCGTCAGCACACCGCTCCAGCCTGAGTACAGGCAACAGGATCAGGTTTCAGAGGAAAATGTTGGAAATTAGCAAGAGCAGAGTCAGGCTCAGAACACAATGGCAGCTCTCTGTCAGGGGGAGACTTCAAAGGGCCGCTGAGTGACTGCTCTGAGTTGGACTTTGTTGTAGATCACTGAGGAAATTCACAGATGTTTTCTCATACGAGACACCATTACTGAGGCTCTCGCACCCGGTAGCCCCGAGCATTTCTCTGCCTTTCCATCTCTCCTGCTCTTGTTTGAGAGACAGATGTGGAACCCCTTTTTTCTTTTTTTTCAGACTTTTCGCTTTATTTTCTTCTGCAGTCTGTCCAGAGAGCATGAAAAGTTCGGCTCTGACCTGTCCGAAAGAAGCCTTAAAAATCAAGAAACTCACTTTTGATGCTTTCATCAAAAAAACACAGAGATGCTGTGATCCTGTCAGAAGACATCCATTTAAAGTTGTGCATCACCACCAAACTTGCAGATGTGACTGATATTTTACATTATTTGCATGTGATTTGATTAAGCTCTTGTATTAACCCTATAAATCTTAATGTTTCTTGGCATCTAAATTATCGACATGATCAAAACCTTGCTGAAAAACAGGCTTTTGAGGAGCATTATTTGTTCATCTCTCAAAAATCATTGTAATACATTGCATAACATCTACGTATGCTTTATTTTTAAAGATCGTTGATTTACATTACAAGCTATCAGAATGACATTTACACCATTAAATTTGTGTTTTATGTAACCACTGAAAAACCCTCTTTTTTCTTTAATTCCAGATTGCTTTCTCCAGACTTTTGCTACAAAATGTGCTGTATATATAAAATAATGAGAGGTAATTATTTATGTAGCAATATTTCCTCAGTATTTGGATTTCTGTTTTTATTACGAAAGACAAATGTGTTATTTATCAGTTTTCTTGTAAAATAAAACGGAAAAATGCAAACTGTTGTTAATTATATAAGGTCTCCCCATGGCAGCCTGTTGAACTGTTAATATTTAAAAGAATATATTGCCATACAACATGATTACAAGAGTAAGGGCTGACTCACTGTGCTACATTTGTTTCTTTTTTTCTGTTTTGTCTGAGCGACAGACTGAAGTGTGTACATCCTCTTGGGAGAAAGTGCTCAGCTGCATGGTTTTGAGTTTGGGTGAAGTTTCACTTGTACAGTATTACTGTTTTCAATCTAATCTTGTCAGCTGTTTTGTCTCCTAATCGATCTAAAAATAAATAAATTTAAAAATCAAGTTTTGTCATTTATTGTGTGCCGACTAAAACTCTTTGCATGAACCACATAAACTAAATTAAGGTTGCCAAAAATGTTAAAAACGTATGAGCCTGTGGCACTTTTGGTTTTTAGCGGTCTTTTACGATGCTTAGTCCTTGATTCCTGTGATATTTGCGGAGGTGTCACATGCCCTTGGAGACTGAAGGCTTGACTGGTTCGGGGCGGAGCAGAGGGAGGAGAACTGGAAAATGTTCAGACTTTCTCATAGATTGGATCTCCTCCTCTTTGCCAGCCTGTAAATCACACAACTAAGACATCATCAGCATCCCCATCATGTCACCTCCACACCTTGATGTTGTGGGATGTTGTCGCTTGTGCTTTTTGCTCTTTAATCACAAGCAATTAGTGCAACCAAAGAAAAAAAAATGGTTCGAGAGCTGCTTTGTTGACCTGTTCCAGAAACAATTATTTGTTAAAAATTGTCTGTGGGAAAATTGCTGTCTGTTTTTCAGACATATTTCATGTTTAATTATTACTGTTGTAATTTTAATGCCTACATTGTTGTGTTTATATTAGTGCTGTCAAACAAATAAATCGCATCCAAAATAAAAGTTTTGGTTTACGTAATATATGAGTGTGTACTTTATATATTTATTATTTAGATATACTAAATACAAACACAAGCTCATACATATTTAAGAAAAAATGTATCTTTATGTATGAAATATATTTAGATATGATATGAAGTTATATGATATTTATATGATTATAAATATATACATGTAAATATTTTCTAAATATAGGCTATGCTGTATGTTTGTGTGTTTATATATTCATAATAAATATACACCGCAGACAAATATCTAAACAAAACCTTTAATTTTGGATGTGATTAATTGTTTGATAGCACTAGTTCATGTATTGCACACATACAATATAAGTATATTTTATGACATGTTATATCATGAATAACTGCGAGTTCACTTTGATTTTTGGAAAGAGCCAACAAGTCAAACCAAACATGTGATGTATCCAGTATAAGCTTAAATGGCGGGACAGAAAAACTACGTGTGAACTTTCTACTGAGTCAAATGATTCCTTCCTCGTGAAGTTATCTCGTGAACCTGTACCAGATCTCTGGAGATAGCACACCGTCCTATTGTCACACAACAAATCCTTAATTACAGAAAGGGGGATCGGGTGACTCTGGAATCCAATAGCGGGGTCTCCAGGCAGCGAGGGGGTCTTTGATCAAGAAAATCCAATTATTTGTGTATATACATTTCCCACATTGTGATTACTTCATTAATTGTCCCGCCTTTATCCCCACCCGTCCCATCCCCCCCTCTAATAATCAGCCCTTTTATCCAGAGCAACAAACACACCATAGGAGCTTTGTGTGGATTCAGAGGATTTGCTTCCCCCTCTCAAAGAGCCGCTCTTCTTTGATGATTGGGCAGCGGCGAACTTCAAAGTCATAAATCTCACTCCTGACTGGCTGGCGGCCCACCAAAGTCCTTATCAAATCCAAAGAAGTGATCCTTCACTCCCTCAGATGGTCCAGGGATAGCTGGAGGAGAGGAAGCGACGCGCGCGCACTTTCCGTGAGAAGACGTTTTCAAGTATTTGTGAAGAAGTGTATTTGGCTGCTTTTAAATCGGGAAGCTTGAGGAACTCTAGGAAGTGTTGCCATGGCAGCTGTGGCTGTGCTGAGGAACGACACACTACAGGCATTTCTTCAGGTTTGTCAAAAGTTTGAGATGTTGTTGAAAATGTCCTTCCTTTACGCGCGTGTGGCAGATAACGCATACAAACGGTGCTCAGTGAACTCCGGCAGATCTACTTTGTTTTGGCGATTTCATGTAAAAAAAAAAATAAATAAATAAATAAATAACAAGACTGTAGGAGCTGTAGGACTTTAACACGATGTATCCAGTCATGTAATTAGTAATTACAGAGTTTTTGAGAGTTTAGTTCGATTTTCATCATCAGTAATTAATTTAGTGGAACAAAAAGTGCAATAAACTTGCTTTGCATTTATTTTTAAATTTGTAACGCTGCAGTTAAGCTGCTTGTTTTTTTTTTATTAGTGCACATAATTAGAATGGTAAACACTTCAGATGAATCGTCATTTTTTTACGGTAAACGTAGCTATTTCACAAATGCAGCTAAAGTTATGCATATTGAAATAACCAAATTCTGTAGCTTTGCCCAACTTGAGAGAAGATTAAATGTGGTTATAGTTCAATTTACTCATTTTAAAATCATATCCGTCATTAACACTAAGGTAAATCATTGAACACAACATGTGGAAAAGTTTCCCCCAGAATCTTATCTTCAAAAAGGCTTCTTTTTGTTTTGTTTTTTTGTTTGTTTTTTTAAAATGTTTTAACACTGCTTTTTCCTACGATCCAGGATCGCACTCCCAACTCCTCGCCGGAAAACAGCAAACACTCTCCTCTGGCGCTTCTAGCTGCGACGTGTAACCGGATCGGTCATCATCACGGATCCACACCCACGGACTTTATTCAAGTTCCCTACGACACGACCCTCGGGTCTCCATCAAGGATTTTCCACCCTTGGAGTAACGAGGCCAATCCGCAGCCCTCGCTTTCCAACAATTCTTCCTTTGGACTGTCCTCCAAATCTCACCTGCAGGGCTCCTACACCACCCACCACGAGCTCCCCTTGACCCCTCCGGCCGACCCCACCTATGCTTATGACTTCTCTCCGGTCAAGATGTTGCCGTGCTCCATGCAGTCGTTACAATCAAGCTGCCCACCGACCTACGTGCCGGCCGTCACCTATGCAGCGCCGCCCCCCATCCCGCACGGCTTCGTCCCGGGACACTCAGGGCTAGTCCATCAGCAGCAGAGACAGCTGTCTCCAAACCCCGGGGAGGAAATACCGTGGTGGAGCCTTCAGCAAGGAAACCACGTCAGCCACCCGGCGAGCCTCGGCCCGCACCGCTTCCCCATCCAGAGGGGCTTGGTGTTAGGACACACAGACTTTGCACAGTACCAAACTCAAATCGCAGCCCTCCTCCACACCAAATCTCCCCTGGCCACCGCCAGACGCTGCCGGAGATGCCGGTGTCCTAACTGCCAATCGTCCAGCTCCAGTGACGAGCCCGGGAAAAAGAAACAGCACATCTGCCACATCCCCGGATGCGGGAAAGTATACGGCAAAACGTCCCACCTGAAGGCGCACCTGCGCTGGCACTCGGGAGAGAGACCCTTCGTGTGTAACTGGCTCTTCTGCGGGAAGAGCTTCACCCGATCGGACGAGTTACAGAGGCACCTGAGAACTCATACCGGGGAAAAACGCTTTGTGTGTCCGGACTGCTGCAAGAGGTTCATGAGGAGCGACCATTTGGCCAAACATGTGAAGACGCACCAGAACAAGAAGAGCAAAAGTCACGAAAAGACCTCTGATTATGTCAAACGAGAAGACCTGAGACCTGTGTAGTAGTAGACTTGGATGACTATAGACTAGTGCAATATATACAATCTTCAGGATCCTCATGAAGCGAAAACATGTTTTTTTTATTATTATTATTATTATTAAAAAGGTTGATGAGACTTGTAAGACTGGGAGTCTCTCTTCATTTTTTTTTTTTTTTGGACTTGTAAATAAAATGTCAAGTCATTCTCAGTTCCTCAAGGAACCCTGGAAAACCCTGTTTCCTGTCCCTGAGCTACTCAAAACATAAACAAGTTTTGACTTGTGTTCAGATCTCTGTCTTCGGTGGAAGATTTCTTTATTCTGTAGATATATTGATAGCTTTTGTTGAATGAAAGTGTCAGTTCTCGCTCCTTGTGGGGTGTTTTAGCATGCTATTGAAAACCATGTGTTAATCTTTCGAAATTATTGTGTGAAAATAAAGAATATGACTTGTACATGCCATTGAAACATAAGGCGGTAAAGTGGAGTTATTAAGAGTGGATAGATTTATTTTTTCAAGAGGACAAATGTGAGTTAAACAGATGTCAAAGTTTAAATTTAAGTACGTTTGAGTGTGTATCAAACAGAGAAACAGTGAAACTCTGTTAACAATGTCTAGAATGAGCCGAGAATGAAGCACTGTGAAATGTATGAGTTATTAGGATACATACAGCTCTAATGTTCAGTTCAAAGGACAGTTTTTTTTACAGCATTATGTGAGTTTAAGAACAAAAATGGCAAAAATGACAATAAAACAAACGCTGAATGACATCAGCTGTAGTTTTCAGTTTTTCGTAATCTCTCATAAGCATTTTCTAGATGTTGTCAGTATTTGATATGTAAAATATATGAACACATCCCCGACATTCTACAATACATGTCTGTAAGAATTAGTATTTAATTTATTTTTTTTTTTTCACTGCATCGCAATCCTAGAGTCACATTAAAGAAATATTGTGACTAACTGTATAAAAGAAGTGCTACTATCATGTCAGGTTCCTAAGTTCATATAATACCATCTGTGTGACCCAATTAGAAAACAGAATATCAGAACAGTGCTCAGCTCCATCTTGATGCAACATATTCAGATGCACTGCGAGTAATAGAAAAACCTCATTTCTAGGCAGATTTCGATGTGCTTACATTCAGATCCTGATGTCAGTTTTAACCTCAGTCTGTGCATTAACATTTTATTTAAGTGGTCTCGGCCAATTCACTCTAAATGGGAGTACCGTAGTTCTAATTAATTCTCTGTCTGAATTATACTGAGCGTTTTGCACAGTGAAAGACAAAAAACACTTAAAAATGTATTATTATTATTATTAAAGGAGGTTTCTACTTAAAGTTTCTATTATCTTGCATAAAACTACATCCGTTTAGAATACATTAAGTATGTGTGTGTGTTAATGATATTTGGAAGGGGAATTTTTGGCACCTGGAAAGATGTTCATTCTTTGAACTCTACTGTGCAGTTTCTCCTGCAATAGCGCCTCCGTTGGTAAAATCCGAGCACACATCACTAAACCCTCCCCTAATGTTGGGCCAGTTACCTGTGTTTACTAGCAGATCTAGCTATACTACTTGTTCCAGCTATACTAGTTAGGGTTAGTCACTTAAGTCTCTACAGAAGGGCAAAAACAGCAACACCTGTGCCATACTGCTTGATCATTTAAACTGCATTTATAATGGTTACAGTTTTGGCGTAAAATTTATTAATATTAGTATTAATAATAGTTTCTTAGACATACTATACAATAATATGTGTTTCATATGTTCTCACTGGGCACATTTTACGGACTGGATCTTTATCCATCAACACCAGTGAACTCAATAATTATGTAAAGGAGAGAATCCCTAATCACTGTTTGGTTGTTTGTATGTTTTTTTTTTTTATTAATCCTAAAATAAATATAAAAAATTATAAATATGTTGATTGAACTTTATTATTAAAACAGATCTTCTATCAAAATGAATAGTGATTTTCTCAACAATATACCGATTATTGCTTGCTTTTTGTTGAACGTAAAACAAGAAGACTAATTATTCAGACATTCGTTGTCATCTCTTCACATTCATTAATGTTTAAGCAAGTAATTTCTTGGTATAGTGATATAAAAATACATGATCAGTAAGTTAGGCCTTACACATCACGAGAAGCCTATGCAAAGTAGTTCAGCCATCACTTCTGGGAAGTCGTGGCCTAATGGTTAGAGAGTCGGACTCCCAATCGAAAGGTTGTGAGTTCGAGTCCCGGGCCGGCAGGAATTGTGGGTGGGGGGAGTGCATGTACAGTTCTCTCTCCACCCTCAATACCACGACTGAGGTGCCCTTGAGCAAGGCATCGAACCCCCAACTGCTCCCCGGGCGCCGCAGCATAAATGGCTGCCCACTGCTCCGGGTGTGTGTGTTCACTGCTCTGTGTGTGTGCATTTCGGATGGGTTAAATGCAGAGCACAAATTCTGAGTATGGGTGACCATACTTGGCTGAATGTCACTTCACTTTCATTCACTAAAGCATAAAATAGATACAAATTGCGATAAGAGCGTATTGGTATTTGCTAACAATAGTATAATGTTACTAAACATTGCCAAGATGAATACCAAAATACAAGCAGAGTATTTACTAACATAATCTTGATTTACAAAGTTAAGTGCTTTTGTAGATTTTTGACTAGAATGAATAATAACTCAGATGTCCCAATATGAAGTGAAAGAGCAATCAGTGAAGGATCTGCGCATGTGCCTTGTTCAGGTACTGAGATACATGTCTCCATGAGCCTCTTCAGCAGCAAGCATTGAGTTGTTCCCACAGGGCAGACAAGGCTGTTCCTCTCCTCCAGAGGGTGAGATATGGTCAGGCTATCACAGCAGCACATGTGGCGTTGCACGGAGGGACTGCTGGAGGGAGTTTATGTTTAAGCCTCACCGTGACCTGATCTGAATGCCACACTCTGATCTTCCTTTGATGTCAGTCTGTTGAAAGGCTGGCAGAATCAGGCATTTAGACACACATACTTAAGCACGCATACTTGCAATCTTACATGTGCTTGTTTATTTTAGAGTATTAAATGTGAAAAAAAATTTAATAAACCCAGGCCTAGCTGAGCATCAAAGGTTGTTTGGGGTGTGTTTAAGATCATCACTTCTGGCTGCAGAATGAAGCGATGATTTGCATGAAAAGAGTGATACATTTCTCACCTCAGACCTACTTTTCCTTTCCTTTTTTTCCCTCTCTAAACAACCAGTTTATTTACTTTCTTTATTAAGCAGAGAAAAGATACTTTGCTATATTGTGACCTGACTGCTCATTGCTTTTCTAAAAGGATTACATATAAACATATAAAAATATTGCATACACATATTTTTAAACATCATTTTATTAAGCTAATTAATACTTCTTATTTAATACTTATTTAATAATTAAATACCTCCACTAAAATATATAGTCCCTGTGCGCTATAGACAGTGTGCAGTGTTATGATAAACAAGACAAAGCTGTGACCAAAATGTTTGTTTACCAATCAGGGCCAAAACTATTCATTTATTAATTTAAATTAGCTGTCGACCGATTGATTGATTGATTGATTGATTGATTGATTGATTGATTGATTGCAAGTTGAGTTGCATTCTGAACATTCTTTTTAGGCTATGAAATATTTCTGTTTACCATCACTGGGATTATCATCATCATTATTATTATTATTATTATTATCATTATTATTATTATTATTATTATTATTATTATTATTATTATTATTATTATTATCACAACTTACCTGTGGCCTATGAACTCTTGACCACATTCCAAAAAGGCAAATGTCTATGATGTCTAAGAACAAAGGTTTAATGATATACAAACATGATACAATGTATGTACTGTATTTGTTTATTTATTTATTTTTTTTTTTATTATTATTATTTTATTGCTTAATGGCATAATTTGCATAGATGAAGCAGGTGTGCGTGTGGACTGAGCTTTAATATACCAGCGCCACCTTGCGTCGACGTGAGGTTCATATTCTGCTTCTGTTCTGCTGCTGCTCACTGAAATTACCATGGCGTGAATCAAGAAATATGGCATTGTTTTTCGTTGTTAATTGCCTCCATAGACCTACTGCAAGACCAAAAAGAGTTAAAATCCAAGTTGCTTTATTTTGCAATGGCCACCAATGTCTATACTGCTAATGTCAAAATAGAGATTTGGGTTTGAAATTGAAGTTACTCAGTAAGGTGAGGTGTGCCTGCCAATCCAAGACTCTATTCAACAGAAAAATGATTCTCCGTTGAAGAGGGATCTTTGAGTATTTATTATTATTATTTTTTTTTTATTATTATTTTTTTTGCAGACCTGCAGATTTGAGTCACAGAGGGAGCTGTCCAGGTGCTGAAGATACATTCAATATGACAGAATCCAGAGATCAGTAGCCTATTACTCCTATACAGTCGATGCATTCCTTCTTGCCAAAAGTGTTTAGGTAGAATAGTACTTAAGGATTTTTATCGCCTTGATAAAAAAAGAAAAAAAGAAACCATAAAAGCACTGCATGCATGAACTAAGAATCGGCTTGGATTTATTGCATTAATTGAACGCTTGCTGCCACCATGTGGAGTTCTCCTACAACACCCGTCTGAACAGCGTTCACATTCATAGAAAACTTCTCAGACAAGAGCTTCTCTTTTCAAGGTTAAGAAGATCACTTAGCGCATAAACATAAAGAAGAACCCTTCAAAGCTCGACGAGTCTCTCGCTTATAGATATTTATGAATAACCTGTCCAAGAACAGTAGCTAAAAAGTGTTGCTCTTCGAGCAGTGTTGTCCTTGGTGTTTGAAGGGCAGACTGACCCAGACTCCTCTCGGGAGCAGCATGTAATTGTGCTGTGCGCTGCTGTCGTGTCAAACTTGAAAAGTGTTTGTTCGTGAATTGCATTCTCATTTAAGACACAAAGTCCTGCGGGAAGGTGCCACAGCTGTCGTAATAACGCTCGTGCTGATGCTTCTGTAGAAGTGAGATGTGTTTCAGAGCCAGTCTGATGTTGTGGAGAGGTCCGAGGATTACTAACCGCGCGTCACGCGCATCCAGTGTCGAATAAATAGGCGATTTACGCTTTGAGTAGCAGCAAATAACACATCGCCTCCGGAGAGGTCATCGAGTTCCGTCGAGAATTATTTTAGATATATTTGTGAGCTGATTTTGGAGGAGCGAGAGCGCATCTGACGTCGAGGAATTTAGTTGCGTGGAGATTTTGGATATTGTTTGGATATTGGATATTGATATCTCGTTTCTTTTACAAGGTAAGCGGTTTCTAGGACTTTTTTTATGTTTTTGTTGATCGTCTAAAGTAAGACTGTAATTATTCATCTAACAGGTGCTTCACAGCAGACAGGCGTTCAGTACAGTCTGTGCTTTTGTGATGTAGGCTATGCTTATTTGGTAAAACTGTGGATTTTATGTCATCTTAAAAATATAAATTAATTAATAAATCAATTCTAACAATACCAATCTATATTGCATACAGGTATAGGTTTCTGTTAACCTTTCAACAGCCATCGGTTTCCTTCATCCATATCTCATCTGAATTGAGAAATCAATATGCACCATTTCTTAATCAGTGTTAACATGTGTAGGCTATATTAATCAAGACAATATGTGATTGGCATGATGATGAGCACCAAATCCATTTCTGTGAATGAAACTTTTAGAGCACCGTTTCAGATCTAGGAGTCTTAAAATCATTTGACATTTTGATCCAGTAGCATTTTCATTGAGGAAAAAAAAAAGTCTTGGAATGTTTAATATAATCTCGGCTTATTTGATTTATTTGAGGAAGTAAGCCTACAATAAATCATTTTAAGGCTCGGCAACCTGTGTGAGTAGACTGGTTTCTAAAAGGTAGGCTACTTTCATTATAATTATTGTTTGATTTTAAACACATCCACTTAAATAATCCTTCATGCTGAAATGGTTCTTTGTTAAGGTTCTGTTTATTATTATTATTATTAATAATAATAATAATAATAATAATAATAATAATAATAATAATAATAAATAATAATAATAATAAGGTTCTGTTTCCAAGGAAGCTTGTCACCCAAAGAACCGAAAGTATTTTATTATTTTTAAAGAAAAGAGTATCACATATAGGCTATATGAGACTATCTAAGCCAATAGCATATTCGATTTAATTATTGTTTTAATTTATGATATGAAAAATCTGTTTCAAATTTTTTTTTTTTTTTTTTTTTTTTTTAATGCTAGACCTTACATGATGCCGGTGTTGATGCTGAACTTCCCTCTGTCTCTCCTCCAGTCAGCTTGACTGTGTGTGTCTGCTGAATCAGGAGCAGTTTTTCTGAGAGTGGCAGGGCTCTTTGGATTGAGGACTTAAACACTGGGGCTGATGGCGGCTTCCTCCTCCTCCTCCTCCTCCTCCTCTTCTGGCGGAGATCCGGATCCCAACTCGACAAATTTACGGCCACCCTCCTCAAGTAGGTCCATCACCGATAAACCGCTATTTCACTCCGGCTATTTGCTTTGTGGCCAACGCCATTAATCTTGTCGCTGAGGCGAGAAAACGGCGCTGTTCGCGACGCGTCAGGAGCAACAAATCACCGCAGCGTTGAGCGCGCGGCGCGTCGGACCCCCGCATCACCCAGACAGACCAATGCCGCTGTCAACATAGGGGATGGCCTTTAAACACACCTGCACACAGGCAATTAGTGAAGACAGACGAGCAGCCAACTCTGATCCGACATTAGTTTTCAGATGCACAGGTAACACACTATTGTTTAAAATGTAGGCTTGCTATTATTAAAATTTAGCTATATATCATTTTTGTAATTTAAAATTAGATATTAGGCTACTATTATTAACATTAGCTATTATTAAAATGTATTAGGTAGTAAGCTGTCATTTTTATGTTGCAGGACAGTTTTATAGCTTCAGTTGTAGCCTACTTCTTTAGGTAGCCTATATTTTTGTCATCTCGGTCCAAAGGTAAAAACGGGAACGAGTCTGTCTGTCCAAGTGTCTAATCACATGAAGTCTAGCCTATCTATAATTGTAGGCCCTCTAAATCGGTACTAATGGCCCGCTGCTCGCTTCAGTGTGTTTCTGTGTGATGGGGGAGGCAAACAGCTCTGTTTATTAATTTCCTTATGGCCGGAAGAAACATGCTCTTCAAAAATTAGCCACGGCATATTGTGACTTTGTGTGTGTCTGTAGCTGCGGGGTACATTTGCTCACATACATCCTGGGCTCTGTTTTCTTTATTTTTTTAGATTAGCAATTTTAGATTTAATTTCTCACATTTCTATTCTGATAGCCTTGAATTTTTTTTTTTTTTTTTTTAGAATTTTCAAAAGCATAAAATCCTCGCTATTTGTTAAATTCCATTGCTCTATTCTTTGAAGTGTCCTATATGACGTCTTTTCAAAACAAGATGTCAATAAATTCGTCATGTAGGCCCTCATTTAAATTGTGAAATGTAAAAAATAAAATAAAAATAATAATAATAAATGCATCAGATTTCAAGATTCGCTTTATGTTTTCGTGCCACGTTTATCAGCCAAGCATGCCAATTATTTACATCAAGTAAATCAGAATTGCAGTTGAAATAGAAAACGATTTAATGCACCTGAGATGAAAAGAGGAGAAGGCATTTGGAGAAGAATGGGACGGGATGCTGGGAGAGATAATGAGCTGCTGGTCAATGGTGCTGAACTCATAATAGCGCTGCTGAGGGTTTGGGCCGAGGGGAGGGAGCTCCTCATCTACCTCTTGTCCTGGTTTGGCCTGCATTAATGCTGGATTCTGTTCAGCTGCCTGCCACATTAATTTCATATTAGGAGCATAAAGGATGGTGCATTTACCGCTTGGGTGCATTTAGAAAGAGCTTCAATTGTATTTTGTGGATAGGCGGGGACCATATAATTATCGCTTTATTTGCCAGATTACTTAGAGATTTCGCCGTTTTCTCCCCGTAGACTATGACTGGAGTGGAGTCGCTCATGGATGCACGAGGAAACTTGGAATGAAGATATGTGGTAAGTTGAAAAAAAAAGGCTAAATATAAAAAATTAAGCAGTGAATATGACGGAAGAGTTTCATGGTTTGCAGCCCTGAAATAGCTACTACGCCAACTATTTTGAAAACCACCTGGCACTGTGGTGCATAATATGTCTGTATTAATTGCTTTCTAACGAGCAGATGTGTCTCATAGCGCCCCCTTTTGGTGGTTTCTGCTGGTCACCTAATTGACCGTCAACAACAGCAGCAGCAATTACCTCCATTATGTGCCGATGAATGGAGGAGAAGACTGAAAACGAGTTTCTTTTTAAAATGAAAAATTTTAAGGGGTGAGTATATAGCCTATTGGACTTCGCTGAAAGACTGAAGATGCACTGCAGTTAACAGACAAAACAAAACCAGAACAGCCTACAGAATTTGCTTGAAAAATGTTGCTTTGCTTAACCATGTAATTTAAAGAAAATCCGTTCGGTTCGTTTATTAAAGATAAAGCTTTCCGATTGTTTTAGTCCGGCATCGAGTTGAGAGGTGAGCAGATGAATCTATGTGTGTCCCGAGAGAATTTCTGCTCAGTGGAGATCTATTAAAGCACAATCCGTCAAGCCTCTGTTTTGCAGCGATAACACAAATCCTTTACATAACGCTTACTGATAAGAGGTGATTTCAAAAGAAATAGTCTTTCGTGAATTAGTCGCGCTAAATCGGTTTATGGTTGTTTCATTAGATACAGACGAATGGGAATATAAATAGTAAGGGTCGAATATAAATAAGATTGCGTATAAAATGACAATGTGGTTTACGGAGTAGGCTACATAGACGCTATATATATATATATATATATATATATATATATATATATATATATATATATATATATCCTAGGTTCATCTGGCATACTAGAAATGTGGCGTGGTAGAAGAAGAGCCATCCACCGCTTGAATGATCCCATATCAGCTGAAGAAGATGAGGATGAGGACAATGAGAAAGCTGCAGAAGACAAAATATAATAATCTGCAGTGGTGTTGATGTGCGGATGGAAAGCTCCTGCTACTGTCTCGATGCAGGGTTTTTTTTTTTTTTTTTTGCTGTGCTGTGCTGTAATAATTCCTCTGTAGCCTAGCAGTGTGATGTCAATTCTGCACTCAGTTATATTTTGCTGTTTGTTGTTTTTAAACGAAGACTTAAGCTACAAAAAAAAAAAAAAAAAAAAACTGTTTAACTGTATTTATTGTTATGGCTAATAATTGTACATGTAGGCTAAATGGCATCTATAAACTGCGGTATGGTCCCTGTCATGACGAGCATCAGCTGCGCTCGTGCCTGATCTCTGTGATGTCGAGGGTTTATTTACAGTCCATCTACACCCCTGTGACACTGAGGTCATCATGTGATGGTCACCTGTGTCATGAGCCGGACACTGCTCCGAGAAGACCTTTAAAGACACTTCATCTGTGTCAAAGTATGTGCTGCAATGTTTGGAAAAAACGAAGGCCGCTCATTTCAGTCTTCTTCTCTGTGTAATAATACAGGATTTTTGCAGAAGAACAATAATGTGGACGACAAGAGTCGAATTGTCAGGTTTATTAACGAACAGCAGCCCAAGAGCATTTTAACACGGGACAACGCGCGAGACGCTCGCTTCAGACGCGCAGAGACGGACTTCTCCAATCTGTATGCGCGAGGTGAGGGACAGTCCCCCCCCCCCCCCCCCCCCCCCCACTATTCATCAGGCTCGGCTTTTACTAAAATAACTTTATTATTAAATGTGATATAGGCTACGTATAGAATATAGGTTATAATATAATTTGCAATGGGATTCATATTACATATTTTTTCTGATATGCAGTTAATTATGTTTAGAATTAGGCTAATAAAATGGCTCAAAAATTAAAGCAGTAAAGCAGATTGATGTTAAAACAAACGATTGGTCTGGCCTACGTTTTACATAGTTTGCCTGCAAATAGTTTGTCAGTAAATGATTAATGACATTTGTGTAACATTATTTTTTATTTTAAATATTCTGCTTTCCACTCATACAAAAAAAAGAAAAAAGCTTGAATTATTATGATTTTTAAATGTTTTTGAAGGAAGCCTTTAATTAGACAATTAAACAAAAATGAAATATTATTAAATTGTTATTTATAATATTATCAAAAATTTGTAAGTTATTTTAAATGTGATTTATTCCTGTGATGCACAGCTGTATTTTCCCCATCATTACTTCAGTCTTCAGTGTCACATGATCTTCAGAAATCATCTCATATGTTGATTTGCTGCTCAAGAAATGTTTCTTATTATTATCAATGTTCAAAACAGTTGTTTTCATTTCTTTTCTCTCTTCTTTTTTTATAAAACATACCCCAGACTTTTGAATGGTAGTGTATCATTTTTGACATTGTGGGAATACTTTCATTTAAAAATGAAAAGAAAAATATTTTGATCAAATAAATGCAGCCTTGGTGAGCAAGAGATTTCTGTCAAAAACATTAAAAAGAGAGAAGAATCTCTCTTTCACCATGCAGCATGTGTAAATTACCTATTTTTCTACGAATGAAGGAAACTGTAAAAACAAGCAGCAGTTTGATTGACTGATGCATCTTTGTAACAACTGTGGTCACAGATCTGCTTCCTGCTAAGAATGGCGAGGAGTATACGATGCAGTTCCTGCTGGAGGTGGTGGACATCCTCACTAACTATGTGCGCAAGACCTTCGACAGATCCACAAAGGTGCTGGACTTCCATCATCCGCACCAGCTGCTGGAGGGAATGGAGGGCTTCAACTTAGATCTGTGTGATGAGCCCGAGAGTCTGGAGCAGATCCTGGTGGACTGCAGGGACACGCTCAAATACGGCATCCGCACCGGTGATCCTCACCTGCTCCTCCAACTCAATGAATGCTTCAGAATCTTATAGTGACACACGCTCTTAAAAACAAAGGGGCTTAAACAATTCATCACAGCGATGCCGAAGAAGAACCATTCTTTTTTATAATCCGAAGCACCTTCGTTTGCCACAAAGAAGCTTTTGTGAAAGAGAAAGGTTCTTTATGGAACCATTTAAACAAAAAGGTTCTTCTATGGCATCGTGAAGCACCTTTATTTTTCAGCGTGCATGCATATGCAGTGGTGTTAGTGTGTCATCTTCTTTCCTTGTCTGCAGGTCACCCAAGGTTTTTTAACCAGCTGTCTTCAGGTCTAGACATCATTGGTTTAGCTGGAGAGTGGCTGACTTCTACTGCCAACACTAACATGTGAGTTCCTCCTTCCTTCCTTCCTTCCTTCCTTCCTTCCTTCCTTCCTTCCTTCCTTCCTTCCTTCCTTCCTTCCTTCCTTCCTTCCTTCCTTCCTTCCTTCCTTCCTTCCTTCCTTCCTTCCTTCCTTCCTTCCTTCCTCCTACCTTCCTTCCTTCCTTCCTTCCTTCAGCTTTGTTGTGTTGAGTGAGGCAAACAATTTGACCTAATAAGACAATTCAGCAGTTTACAATTTAACTTTATATTTAACCTATTTATGAAGTGTTATGGTACTTGCAAGATGGAACTAAAAGAATATTCTTCAAAATCTCTAATGTTAAGTATTAAACATCAACTATTAATTTAGTCCAAACTGCTTAATTTATAGCCTCAATTCAAGCCTTGACAGATCATTTTAGCTTTACAACTGCTACAACTGATAAAATGATAATAAAATAGATTACAATATTAAAATCTGCCATTGATTTGTGGTTGAACATTCAATTTATAACCACAATGTGAAAAGTGGTGACCTGCAAGTATTACCTTAAAGAGCTTTTTGTGCCTGATTTAGCTGGTAACATACAGTTTTTCTGGTATATCTTGATGTAAATTCGAACCAGTTTATTCAGACACCTTCAACACTTCTCGCATTATCACAGTTTATTTGCTATAGTTTTAGATAATGTCAATAAAAAACTCAGTTAAACTGTGTCAAATTCATCTTGATCATGTCAGAAACTTTAATAGAAAGGTATGTATGCATTTGATTGAATAGCTGGCAGCTTTTAAATTTAAGAACACAATTAATACCAATTTTGGTCAACGAGTAACTGAGCCATGCTTAATTTGGTTCAGTCTGTGGCGTAAAATGGTTGCATTAGCAATTGTTGGGGATTATATTTGGCACATTTGGCTTTTATTGTTAGTGTGATAATGGAGAATATGGAGCTCATATTTGAGGAGGAAAAGTCGAACAAAACATGCAATTTGCTGCAGTTTCTAATATTTCTAAGGCCAAAAAAAAAGAAAAAAAAAGCTGACAGCTTGTAATATAAATCAATGAGATCTTTATAACAGATTACTTACACAAAATTCGTATAAATATCAGTTATCACTCTACATCTCCCAATAATATGTTTTTAGTAAGATGATAATTAAATGCTTAGTTTATGATCAAACCTCAGTATTTCTGAAGCACACTTAAAACTGATGTTTTTGATACATTTCAACATGCATTTTCTAAAAATGATGTATGGCTACTCAAGCAAACATAAGTTAATTTAGGCCTGTAATTGTTCATGAAATATTACTAAATATAAACATTATTCTTATGTTTTTTGTTTTTGTTTGTTTTTTACATTTTTACAATTATACAAAAATAAATTTTACTTGCTAAAAAAATAAACTTTCAATCAGAGGGATACTTTCCATCAAATGGATCATGTGTGTAGCCAGTCTTTTAAAAACTATAGGGCTGCATTAAATAAAATAAAAAATGACAGAAATCAAGAAAGGTATTCAAACTGGAGTAATTTATTTATTATATTTTTTTAAATAAATAAAGAGCATTCAGATCTGTACTGTATGGACTGTGTGGTTGTATTGTATTTACCCAACAGCTATTCAAAAATTTAATTTGTAAGAGATAATGCACAAAAAAGCATTACTATAAATGGACTTTTGACTAGAAAACCTGTGACAACTAGCCCCGGTCTCCCCAGTATATGATTTCACCTTCTCAAGCTTGCACAGGTTCACGCTGTCTCTAAATTATATGTCAGTACTGTTTATATTGATTAGACAGAACTGCATGAGCACTTGACATTTGCATGTACTAATGAGCTGCTCATCATCACTAATCACCGTGGATGATTATTGACTGGCGCTAATAGGCTGAAGATGCCTGCAGTGGGGTTCCTCCCATCACAATGTTTCAGTGATGGACTGAACAGACTGACATGAATACAGAGAGTTAGTGAATTACCTCCTGCTGTCAGGACACTCATTAATGTGGGACAAGTAGTAACGAGGTGTGTGTGTTTACAGGTTCACATATGAGATTGCTCCCGTGTTTGTACTGATGGAACAGCTCACCCTGAAGAAAATGCGAGAGATCATTGGCTGGCCAAATGGAGAGGGCGATGGCATTTTCTCACCAGGTGTGGTCAAGTAAACAACCGTTGCTGATATTTATATGGCCATTTATGTTAACAAGAGGTGTGTGGTAGATTGTGTACAAAAGCAGACTTTTGATTATGTTGATAAAGGCCTTCGAAATATGTGCATATATGTACATATCAGATATGGTATAGTAAGCTTTATAGGGCTACTTACAGACCTATTGGATTGGTGTGTTCTTGCAGGAGGAGCGATCTCAAACATGTACAGCTTGATGGTGGCACGGTATAAACATTACCCTGAGGTTAAAATCAAAGGCATGGCAGCGGCTCCCAGACTGGTGCTGTTCACCTCTGAACATGTAGGTCATGTACACGCTCTCTGTCTTCGCTCTCCTTCGATACGCTGTTAGATGCTGAGCCTGAAAGTATTCCCAATATTCTTAAGTTATCACTTCGAGTGCATTGTTCCTATCAACTGTTTCTGAAGTCAACCCATAGAATAAAAATAGGACAAAATATCAACATTCTTTCATTTTTAACTCATCCGTGTCATCAAACACATAAGAAAATGTTTTGCAGTATATCTTGGTTTTTCTTTTTCATGCAATGCATGCAGCAAACTCCAAAACTGACTAAACAAGCACCATAATTGTGTATTATATTGTAAGATTTCTGAAACCATATGCTAGCTTTTTGTGAGACCATTTCATTGTAAACTTTTTCCTTTTGCTGCATCTCTCACATCTCATTTGCATGCATTAAACCGATCTCGGTACCTTGACAGATCAGTGATGTCAAACCCGGTGTAATGTGTCTTGATGCACAGTATTTGAATGTATGCAAATGCAAATGAGATGTGAGAGTTATGCTGGCTGGTGCTGCTTTATATGTCTCGTCTGTCAGTTTAGAAGCTTTGAATGTAATTATACACGCACAAGCCCCACCACTTACCAGTCCATTACAATGTTGTTCCCAGAGTCACTACTCTATAAAGAAGGCCAGTGCAGTGCTGGGTTTCGGCACAGAGAATCTGATCTTGCTGAAGACAGATGAGAGGTAAGTGGAGGCTCTCTGTGTCTGTGGACTGTCTCATCAATGAAAGTCTGTAACATTTGCATGTTTTGTTAGAGGTAGAGTGATTCCGGCTGATCTGGAGGCCAAAGTCATTGATGCCAAACAGAAGGTGAGTCTCCAGTGCACAACCAAAAGACTTCAACATCTTATGAGACTTTTGTGTTTAAATTGCATCTTTGTATATAATCCAGTCATGAAATTACTGTCACAATCATGCACTCCTTCAAACACAGTCATTTAGACAATAATGCATAATCACTTTCAACAGTTTTCGTCTATTTTTTTTTTTTTTTTACAGCTCCGATAACACATGGTTTTGTAAGGTAGAATTAATAATGCTTGAACAAAATATATACTGCACAGTCCTGCATTCACACCTTTAATTTCTTGCACTGCAAACTTTGATGGAAAGCACATTGGACTTCTAAAGCTAAAACTGTATTGAAATGGCAACATTTCTTTAATATCACTGTTTAAAATTATAGTGCAGTTGATCAAACATGGGTTTCATTTAAATAATATTTGTTTCAGAAGCATTTCATGAGTTTAGTTTGAAAGATTTAGTTTTGAGCGACTCTTGTGCATGTTATCTGGTGAAATGGTTTTGTTGCGTCTCTGCTGTCCAGGGGTTTGTGCCAGTGTTTGTGAACGCTACAGCTGGATCTACAGTGTACGGAGCCTTTGATCCAATCAGTGAGATCGCTGACATCTGTGAGAAATACAACATCTGGCTTCATGTGGATGTACGTTTGTGATTATCATTATTGACTTTAACAGACTGATTATGGTCACACTCTGAATAAGGTGCATTTAAACTGATGGTGTCAATGTGTGTTTTAAGGGAGCATGGGGTGGAGGTTTGCTGATGTCTAGAAAACACAGACACAAGCTGAATGGCGTAGAGAGGTATGGTGAATAAATTACACTCCAGGGGCAAAGGATTGGTCTGAAAAGAGAAGACATATATTAAATAAAATCAGCTTGCTTCATGAGTACTATGTGGGTGACATAACATTCACATAGTAGTCTTAATTTGATAAGAAGAAGCTATGTAGTAATGTTTAACACTTTGTTGTTCAGTCTTGGGGAAAAGAAGTGAGCTTAATTGTATTAAAAGCCCACTTGTAGGGTACTTCAACTCTTAAAATTATATTTTAGGAAAACTGTACATGCAGATAATATTGACACTTGAAGTGCACTTACATGGCTGTTTCGTAACCCACTTAAAAGTCTTTTAAAGACTGCACTTTTAAAATTATGTCAAATTAAATATTTTTGTTTTTGATGTGTTTTCTAGTGTCAATTGCAGTTAAAATGGATTTGTTTTTTGCTCGTTTGTTTTTTCATTAAGTTTATACAGCTGGCTACAAATGTTATCTTCACACTGCTGACAAACAACATAAAACAAAAATACAAGGATTTTCCAAAAGTGGGGGAAACTTCATATTTCAAATGTTATAGTGGTTGCTATACACCTGCTAAGCACATACTCTATTATGTTCTTATCTCTTTAACCAACTACACATGTGTGAACAGTGTGTTCTGATCAGTGTTGTCTCTGCAGAGCAAACTCTGTCACATGGAACCCACACAAGATGATGGGCGTTCCACTACAGTGCTCCGCCATTTTGGTCCGAGAGAAGGTAAGAGAGAAAATGAGAAATGGGGAAAATAAATTAGTCTGAATAGTAATAGAACAAATTAAAATTCAGTCATAGAATTCAAAAAAAGCTGGGTGAGAACAAGAGGAAAAGAGAGGCAGAGAGACAAAGAATAAAAAAAGAGAGAGAGCTGCTTGTTGACATGTTGTTATTATGATCATCTCCACTCACTGTGTGTTTTCAGGGTCTTCTTCAGGGCTGTAACTCCATGTGTGCAGGATATCTCTTTCAGCCGGATAAGCAGTATGATGTCACCTATGACACAGGGGACAAGGCCATACAGTGTGGCCGTCATGTAGACATCTTCAAATTCTGGCTCATGTGGAAGTCAAAGGTGTGTGTGCACATCCATTAGATCAGAACCTCAGTGCTTGATAATGTGTTACTTGTGAATTAATCAAATGCAAGATACAGAAATCATGGTTTTACTGCAGTGATGAAAAACAAATCAGATGGATGGATGGATAAATGAACAGTTGGACAGATGGTTAGATGGATGAATGCATCGGGTAGACGGATGCATGAACATTTACATGGATGGATGGATGAACGAACGAATGAATGAAAAGTAGCAAAGGGTGGATGGATGGATGGATGGATGGATGAACGAACGAACGAACGAATGAATGAATGAATGAATGAATGAATGAATGAATGAATGAATGAAAAGTAGCAAAGGTGGATGGATGGATGGATGGATGGATGGATGGATGGATGGATGGATGGATGGAAGGAAGGATGGATGTATAGTCAAAGTCAAAGTCACCTTTATTTATATAGCGCTTTAAACAAAATACATTGCGTCAAAGCAACTGAACAACATTCATTAGGAAAACAGTGTCAATAATGAAAAAATGATAGTTAAAGGCAGTTCATGTATAGACAAAAAGTTGGATGGTTGATGGATTAATTGATAGATGGATGAATATTTGAATGACTTAAGGATAAATGGGTGGAAGATCAATGGTTTTATGTATGAAGTTATCGATACATGAATGGAAAGAAGAATGGATGGATGGATGGATGGATGGATGAATAGATGGATGAACAGATGGACGAAATGTTGGATGGATGATGAATTAATTGATGAATGGTTGAATGGATGGAAGGATGAACAATTAGATGGATGATGGATGGTTAAATAGTTGAATGGATGATAGATAAAGTAGTGGAAGATAAATAGATGTACTATATGTATGAAGGGGTGGATGGATGGATTAATGGATGGATAAATGAATGGTTGGATTCATGGATGTATGGATGAATAAATGGAAAGATGATGGGATGGTGGAAGACTGGTTGGATAGATAATAGATTAATAGAGGGAAGATTGGGTGGATGAACAGTTGGATGGATGAATAGTGGATGTATGTTTATTGTATTGTAATCAATGTTAATCCAGCTCAAAGATGTGTTTGTAGAATATCAGATGTGATGTTATGGATCTGTTGTCTTCAACAGGGCACTATAGGCTTTGAGAAGCACATTGACAGATGTCTGGAGCTGTCTGAGTATCTCTACCACAAGATACATAACCGAGAAGGATATGAGATGGTGTTTCAAGGGGAGGTGAGTGAAAACAATCACATACTAGTACTATTCAGAGTCAAGGTTTCTTTCATAACTTTTTAATGATGCCCTTATGTCTGTTTCTTAGCCCCAACACACTAATGTGTGTTTCTGGTACATTCCTCCAAGCCTGAGGCTTCTGCCAGATGGAGAGGAGAAAAGACAACGACTTCATAAGGTAAGTAGATACTCACACACTTTCCTTCTTAGTCATTTCATTTAACCAGTAACCTTAAGTTTATGTCCTTTGAATTATATCTAGGTTGCTCCCAAGATCAAGGCAATGATGATGGAGTGTGGAACAACAATGGTGGGCTACCAGCCTCAAGGCAATAAGGTCAACTTCTTCAGAATGGTTGTCTCTAATCCGGCTGTAACCAGGTCTGACATTGACTTCCTGATCGATGAGATAGAAAGACTGGGGCAGGATTTATAGAGTGCACAGGGTTGGATATTCAGTAGATGTTAGTAAATTCTGTAGAAATATAGGAAATGGAGAAGATGTTTTGAAGCAATGTATCAGCTGGACATTCCAGAGTATGAGACCAATGAGATGCTCTAGAATAATGAACCTCTCTGATGTTCTAGAATGTTCCACTAAGAAACTGGACATTCCAGAATGCAGAGGTGGTGAGCTCTTAAAGCTATAATTTCATAATGAAGGATCAGATTTCCTCCTATGACATTATATGACCTCTCTTCTTCCCTTCCCCCTGTTCTCTTGTCTCCTGTCTATTGTGTTCTTTCTATTGTAACACTTATAAGGTTCCCTTTCTGGTTAACTACATTTGTTGACATGAACTGACATTGCCAAAATACTTAATGCATATTTTAATCTTACTTTGTTATTTTTAATATTTACAAATGCATCTAAAATTATTTAATGGACCTGAGCTAACTTGAATTAGCAATGAGCAGTCGTATATTTATGAACTAAGGTTAATAAAGATTGATAAATACTGTTATATTATAACAGTATATTATATATGTTATATTAATAAATAGTGCAAATACTTTGCTCATTACTTAATGTCAAATACTTGATCCTGATTGACTAAAGAATGTTTTAGAGTTTTACACTGAAAACTGAAAAGCTGCATGTCATTCTCAGTAGTGAGATGGTGGCGTTGCTGTTCTTGAAGCCGTTAAACTTACAGTCCTTGCATCACCACCTAGGTGTGCATTATTTTCTAATAATTCAAGTGTCCATTTTCAATTATTCAATATTCAATTCATTAACTCATATTAAGTGATGAAACCTTTTTGTAGAGTGTTACCCTTTATTTTAACAGGAAATATCATACTATAGAGCACAACTGTACATTTAAGAAATGTTCATGGTTCAGTTCAAATTAAGCTCTATGACAGTGTCTGTGATAAAAAAAAATTTAAAAAAAATTGTCCCTTTCTACAAAGAAAAGAAAATTGTTCTTACAGTATTGCTTTCTCAGTGGACATTTAACAGGCAAGGCATTGGAGTAGCAATACCTCACTGTATTAAAGTCACAGTCACAATTACAATAGAGAAACCTGCAGTTCAAATATCATAAGATAAGCACTTTATTAAAAAACTGAGACTGACTTTTTTGTTTTGCTTTGCCCCATAGACATCCACTGTAAATGCATTAGACACAATATTTTTGTACAGACTGAGGGACATAGAGCATCATTTTTCAACTGTGAACATTTCCTTTAAAATCCAGAACTAATCTGAATTCTTGATAAAAAAAAAAAAAAAGTATAAGAATATACAGTAATATACCACTATCTAAGAGCCATCTGGACCGTCCATGTGATTGCACAAATGCATAACTTCTTAGCTTTTATGTCATGAAGATTAACTGAAGTATGTACCATTGTACCAAGTACTGTATTGACACGCTGTGTTTTTAGAATTTATGACTCTTTGTGTAAATTGTGATTGTTTGTGACAAACATATATCACATAGTTTTACAGTAAGAAATGTTTGAATAGTGGTAAAGATATTATTCTCTCCAAGTATTTTCATTTGTATTTTGAGATACAATATTAATCTATATTATTTAAAACAGTGCATTAGAGATTTTAATTCATTTATCAACCAAAGACATAAAAAATTAACTCTGCTACATTATATGGCCAGAAGTATGTGAACATCCCATTCTAATGAATGGATTTTGCTATTCCAGTAACTCCAGTAAAGAAACATTTCAATGCTACACCATAATACCCGTCTAGAGAAGCGGTGGTGCCCAAAACAGGGACCACATATGGTTTACTAAGTCTGGTGGGGAAGACATTGACAGTGAGCACAAAGCCCAGACGTGAACCCCACTAAGAACTACTTTTCCAGACCCCCTCACCCAACGTCAGTGCCTTTGGCCATATAGTGTATCTAACTTAGTTTAAGAAATGAATGTCTATCCTAAGATATCAATATAACAAAGCATTTTCTAACCATAGTGCAATGAATGCTGTAGTTGAGATTTAGTCAATGGTGTTCATGAATTATTATAAAAAAAGGAACTTTAAAAAGGGAAGAAAAAAATCTAAAATAAAGTCTCTTAGCTTTTGTTAAGAGAAATTCACAGCGACGTCACAGCGATGATCCTCCAGAAAGGGGAATGTATTTTATTAGCAGCTATATTT